>NW_008335967.1:6798244-6802895 GCF_000622305.1 Nannospalax galili | reverse complement strand
GAATATATATGGCATTAACATACCTAAAAATAGAAATGCCTTTACAGCTAATAAAAAATCAATACTCTGTATTTTTCTTGCATCCAAGAACCAATCATAGTTCATACACTGCATTTGGTTTATTTCTTTAGCTTTTTTTTTTTGTCTTGTCTTTCAACACACTGTGTGTGTATGTTTAGAAGTCAGAGGACAACTTCAGGTGTCATTCCTCATTAGGTGCTGAGCACCTTGGATTTTCTGAGACAGGGTCTGGGGCTTGCTGATTAGGTTAGGTTGACCGGCTAGTGAGCCTTGGGGATCTGCCTGTTTCCACCTCCCCAGTGCTGGGATTACAAGGACATGCCACCACCGTGCCTGGAATTTTACATGGGTTCTGGGGATCAAACTAGGATCCTCATGTTTTACAGACTGACTTATCTCCCCAGCCCAAGATACTTTATAAAGAGCTGAGGTCATTTGTTAAGTTAGAATGTCTCATGGTCTGCATTTTTCTGGATGTTCCTTCGCTTTTCCTTTTTAAGCATTTCCAGAATGCTGCTGCACCCCTTTGAGAGGTGTACATGCGGGGCTGTCCCAATGCTCGGTTCAGGTGTAACTGCTGTACCTCTTCATTAGAAGTACTTTTTCCTCTTTTTATTTAATAAACTTGTGGTATGATTATTTCAGGTGCTAGAATATAGTTTGACAACATTTTGGCCAATTGTTTTAGTATTTGTTGGTGATCCTTGCCTAAATCAGTTACTATATTGGGGGTTGCAAAATGCTTCTTTTTAAATTCTGCCTTTTGTTTGACATTTATTAGCTGGTATTCATTTCAAACTTTTGTTTCTTGTCACCCTCTTCTTTAATTCTACTGAGTATTTTGGAAGATTCCGTGAATAAATTAAGATTCTCTTAGGTATAGTATGAAATATGGTAATTATCCCAAATAAGTTTTGGTAATACTTAGTATTTTTATGCTACGGGTTGAGCACTGTGCCACAAACATTCTCAGCTTGTGATTCACCACTAAGCTACACCCCCAGCCACTCTTTTAGCTTCCTAAGTTCTTCTTAGAAGCATTTACAAAATAGCATTACTATCTTGACTGGGTGATCGTTACTTGGTAAAAGATGACACACTGAGGAAAACAAAGCCATCAGAACCCTGCCCCACTGTAAGACAGAGCATTTGACTATAATTCTTAAAAAGCCCACATCTTACATATGAAAATGCACTAAATAGATAAGGGGGCTGGAGAGATGGCTCAGTGGTTAAGGACACTGGCTGCTCTTGCAGAGGACCCAGGTTTGATTCCCAGCACCCACAGAGTGGCTAACAATCGTCTATAACTCCAGTTCCAGGGGATCTGACACCCTCTTCTGACCTTCATGGACAGTGCACAACATGGGTGCACCCACCCACATGCAGGCATTACACTCATACACATAAAATTAAAATAATAAAATTTAAAAAAAGAAAAATAGTTAAACAAAAATGAATTATGACAGTAAGATTATTTTTTTTATAATTCACATATGGCCTTTCTTCTGAAATACTTTATTTTTGGAAAAAATTTTGGAAAAATAGCCAAGACGTTATAGAATTTGAACGTTAGAACAAAGTATAATGTTGTAATTTATCTGGCAGTCACATTGCTATAAATCATCCTTGTTAATAGTTTGTTTCAGTTTAGAAACATACTTTATTTTTATTTTTAAATTTTATTTATTTATTTATTTTATTTTTAAGACGAGTTCTCACAATATAGCCCAAAGGGCCTCAAACTCCTGATCTTCCCACCCAGGTTCTTGAGTGCTGGGATTCTAAGTGTTTGGCACCATGCCTGACTGAGCAGCACACTTTACTTCAGACACACCAGAATAGTAAACATGTAGAAATTAATATTATAATTTTTTCCACATATCATTTTAAAAATTATAAAATTGCATAAGGTTGTGCAGTTTGTCCAGTTTTTTAATTCATTTTGCATTTTCAGTAGTCTTTAGTCTTTACAAGAGGTGAACCTGAGAACATTCAGAAAAACACGTTAAAACAAAGATCTCATCCACAGATCTCATCAAGAGAAAACAAGGCTGGGGGCTTCTTAAGGGAAGGTGTTTATTTGCCTCAGGAGTCTGGTGGCTGGATGGTTCATACAGCATGAAGAGGGTCCTGTAAGGTCCACATGGCTGAGTCAATACATCGTGACTCAGAGGGGGAAATTCTTGCATGCAGAAGATGCCAAGGTCTAGAGCTAGAGAGGCTTTGTTTGCAGCCGCCTCCTCTCCTGAGACAGAGCTACGGTCTCGTCCTGACTGGTGGAGCCCCTATACCTGAAGTGCCTCCCACTAGGCCCCATAGTGGCAGGTTGCATCACCTCAACACTGCCACACTAGCGCCCAATCTTCTAGCATATTATCTTTCAGGGGGACACACCATTCCTAACCATAGCAACCAACTGGCCAAAACACAATAACAAATGGTCTGTTCAATGGAAGGGGAAACTGAGGGGAAAAGGTTTTGAGAATTACACTTTAGGGAAAGCCTCTTATCTTATCCCTATTTTTATACTCAAGCCCAGAAGACTACCTGAAGTGCAGCAGGAACCAGAAAGGAGTAAGAGAATAATGCAGTCATGAATATATTTCTCAAGAAGGGAAAAGTTGAGGTCATAGCATGTTTGGAATATTTTCAAACACAAAAAGTGACTGTTACAAATAATATTCAGCAACCACAGAGATAGGATACAAATCTTCATTTGTGCAAGTGTGTTTATAATGTGCTCATACACAAATATAATCAGACAACACTCATAAAAAATGTTAATTTGGGGGAGGGGGAAAATCATATGAATATATTTTTCTGTAAACCACATTTCTTCAGTGTTATTAGAATGTCCATAAGAAATGATTTAGAGTAATTTGGGGGGAAATCCAACACATACATCATTATTAAATCTTTGTTAAGTTAAGGAATTATATAAAATACTGACCCTAGGGTTCATTCCATTTCAGTCACTCTGATTCTAAACTATACCAGTACAGATGTACCAAAACCTGAGAAAGGTACCAAGCTATGCAGAGAAACATGCAACATTTTTGGAAAAAAATTTTTTTTATAAAAATCAGTGAATACTCTCCTGACTTCCTATTACCATGAAGCATCACCCTGCTAACCAACCCTTACTTTCTGAACCTCCTCCTCCCTTGGACCCGATGACACCATATGGACCTCCTTCACTACCAACTTCTGTAGATATTTGCTGTCGGTTCCTCTGTGGATTTATCTTTCATATCTGTCTGACACGCACTGCTGTTCTGGAGAGATCTGATCTCGCGTTTCTCTTCTTCTCTCATTCATGTTCAACAACCACTTCAACACTCTATTGCACTCTCTTCTGAACACCAGCTCTTGTTCTCTAACTCCTAACTGGACACCCCAGTGTGCACCTCAAACTTGGCACTGTTATTTTCAGAAGGCCAATCTTCAAACAGGAAGCCAGGAGGTTTTAATGGGTGCTTTCTATTCCTGCTGGTCTGTCAGGAGTCAGACTAAAGCTGACTGGCTGGTGGTGGATTGTCCTTAAGACTTTGCTGTGTCCTCTGCATTTATGCATTTTTGACCTTCTTTACAGGGTTCAGATTTCCTTGCAGTGGAAATCTCCATAACCTGGGATATTGGATTGTTAAGTACAGATCCTAGAAAATGCACTCTACGAAATAAAATAAAATGGAGTAGCGAGAGGTCTAGACTGACTGAGAGTCGCCTTATAACTATGGAGCACAGAATGTGAACTCTCAAAGAAGCCCCAACAGTTGGCAAATGCAGAAAGTTTCTTTCTCTGGTTCCATCTATCCATTCCGAGGATAAAATGGAACACAAGCTGTTGCTGTTATAAAGGAGGTGGGGCAGGGGGTGGGGATTAGTGAAAATACTTGGGCAAATCTCCTGTTTTGGGTAATTCTTGAATTGGAATGCATACAATCTGCATAGTTCCAGACAACCTAAGGAAAACACAGCAAACCCAAACAAAGCAACAATGAGTATTCCAAAAGTCAGAGGGGTGTCTGTCTTTTCTTTGTTACCCAGCACCAGCTCATGGTACTCATACTAAACGTGTCCAAAATAGAGTTCACTATCGTGTCTTGAGGTTCCAATTTCTCTTCCTGGGTTCTTTTCCCAATTAACTACCTACCAGGCTCACACCTGACCAAATAAAACATGTGGGCTTTGCCTGAGACAGCTCTCACACCATGCCCACCCGTTTTCCATTCCCAGTCATTCATGGAGCTCTGCTACCTCTATTGAGTCATTATCAAAACCTTGTCATTTCTACCTGCCACTGCAATTTTTCGCTTCTTCTCTGATGGACTTCCCAACCTCCACCAGAGTTAAGTTATACACCAATCTGTGTACGTCCTTCTGGGCAGACTTCTTCAGTGGTTCCCGCTGCATGTTGCTTATAGACTGAGTCACTCGGCAGGTCCCCACAGCACTGCAAAGTGGGCAGTATTATGATCTTATAATCACCGTTTTAAAAATAAAGAAGTGGACTATCCTCAGGCCTCTTGGGGTAAGTCTATAGCGCAGCGCTCCGCGCCGGGACTCCCTAAGCCTCATTCACCCTTCCACCCCACCCCCCACCCCCCTGCCTCCCCGCTCGCCGTTC
>NW_008335967.1:6787372-6791787 GCF_000622305.1 Nannospalax galili | reverse complement strand
CTTATAGGGTTTATACTGAGTACAATATTGTATAACTGTAATAATTCAACTGTAAACCTAAAAATTTACAGCCAAATTTGAAAGAGATGCATCCTACCTCAGGAAAACGTTATTGAATATGTCAATTGTGTTGTAATGATATGCTTCTTCTAAGTATGTTGTTATTAGATAAATCATTTTTAAAAATTAAAACAAAACAAAACAAAAAAAAATAAAGCCTAGAAGAAAAAATAAATAAAATAAAGAAGTGGAGGCACAGAAAGATGGAGTAACTTGCCCAAGTTCTCATGGTGTGATGGCACCAGCCAAGGTGTGAACACCTACTCTGAACCCATGCTTTTCCTAACTTTTAACTGCATAGTACTATTCATTTTCATGTTGTTTTGGCACTAGACTGTCCACCTTTTATTTTGAGACAGGGTCTCTCACCGGGACCAGGAGCTTACTGGCTAGACTGGCAGGGTAGCAAGCCTCAGGGACCCTCCTCACTTCCTGCTTCCCTAGAACTAGGCTTATAGGCACATGCCACCTTGCCCAGCTTTTATGCAAATAGAACCTGAACTCAGGGCCTAATGCTTGGACAGCAGGCACTTTACCAAGTGAGCCATCTCCCTAATCCTGATTATCTGTTGTTCAGGAACTTGATTTGTTCCTATCCTGTTGGCACATTCTGAGCATTCATGCCTGGGATGCATTTACTTTGGAATTGTTTGCATCTGTTTATATTCCCTGTTCCTTTCTAAGAGGTTTTTTTCTACTTATTGGTACTTACCACATTCTGTTAGGAATAAAGAACCAAACTTATTCTTGAAATACATATTATCTCAGTGAGCCTCTTTCTATGATCATTGGTAATACCATCCTGTATAGTACTCTTGAAACTTTAGCTTAAGCTCCCAAGCCACTTCCCTTTTATACTCTGATTAGCAACTACAATTTTATAGAGACAATTTTCCCTCTCTTCCCAATATTTTTCTTCAATTTCACTTTATTGTCAGTATGAATCCTGTGATCACATTTCCTTTTGGTTTTTTTTTGTTTTGTTTTTTGAGACGAGGTTTAACACTGTAGCTCAGGATTTCCTGGCATCAATTTCATGGCAATCCTCATGCCTCAGCCTCCCAAAATGCTGTAATTACAGGTCTGAGCCACTACGGCCAGCTCTGCAGTAACATTTCTTTTTAAAACCTGCCAACTTTTCTGACCTACTTTACTAATGTACAAGTCTGAAGGAAAGCTGGCTTTGATCAACACATAGAAATGCTGTTTATATATGTACATGATGTGTTTGGAGAGAGCTCTGAGCCTCTGGTACCTGGCAGCAGGGCAGCACTGTTGAGACTGCAGGACAGGAGCGGGGAGAGGGCTATGCTGCCAAAGGTCTCTTTGAACCAAGCGGCAGACTCCCACTGTTCACTCCTCTTGGCAGTTTTGAGTAGACACTTTGCAGGGAACAGGAGACAAGGCACAGAAACCTCTGTGAGAAGCCACTGTCACTGTTGGGGTCAGCAGATTCACAGAAGACCATGGCTGGAGAGGCAGACATACCACAGCTGGTTTCTTGGTCCGTGCTCTTTGAAAATTCAAAGCACATCCACTTGTCTCTAGTTATCCTGCCTTCTTTAACTCTCATCCTTCCTAGTTCCTGAATCCCAAGTGAGTTCCTGGGTTTCCTGCTTTGGGGCTTTTCTTCCCGGACCTTAGGCTTTATTTGTGTGTGTTCCATGTAGATGGGTGGTCTCTTGCAGGCGTCTCATCAAATTAAGGCATGCAGCTGTAAGTACTCCCACTCCAGCTCAGAACTGAGCAGAGACAATGTGAACTTAAGCCTCAAATGCTTGCTTGAGAGGGAGGAAACGGTGCCAGATCCAGCCATTCATTCGCTCACCCACCAATCAGACACCTGTGAGTCCTATGAATTAGGCATTAGTGCCAGGCAGCCTAAAGATGAGATGGTCCAGCCTATGCCCATGGGGAACCTAGAGTGCTTACGGAAGCAGAGATAGAACAAATATTTAAAATAATAGACTGTTTTGATGGAGGCATATGGAATAGGCAGTGGAAACGTGGAGGAGGCCCTCAACCTGCAGCCATTCTGGGCAGGAAGGAAGGTACTCTAAAGGACACTTTTGCCTCTCCCCTTGGCTTTTAGACTATTGACACAATGCACCCTAAGGAACTGGAATTTCCCAAGAAAACAGGAAAAGACTGGGGCCCTGGTGTCAACCAGAAGCATCCCCCTCTACCCCCCACCCCAGAAAAAAGATTTCACACAGTTCTGACAACTTGTCAGAAGGCCTTACGAGAGAGACTGGAGAAGTACCATGTTGGTGGGTGGGACCCAAAACTCTGGCCCTCTATTTAAACCTAAACCTTATTTTGGGACCCACATTGAATATCTTCTTTTTCTGCCTTTCTTGCTATTGTTTATTTGTAGGCCCACTGAGGACAGTGTTAAAGCTTGGTTTGTTATGGACAGCCGGAGGACAGGCTCTGACCCTAACAACTCTGGTAACAAGCCTACTCAAAAATTCCAGAAGAGTCATTCATTAGCACAAGCCTAAGACACTAAGTAAGAACTTATCAGGTGGACAAGGAAAAGAGAGGGCATCTCCAACAGAGGGAGTAACTGGGTCAGTGCTGGGTCTCTGGAGCTGAGGGTGAAAGGTAGGAATAAACTGGAAGACAGGCAACAGAGGGAGCAGAGGCCCTGTGAGAGTATGGGCTACCCCATTAGACTGCTTATTCTGTGAGCAACACGGAACTCTGTGAGACAAGGCAACAAGTTAAGAGTTGTACACTGCAGGATCACACTACGGCAGAGCAGCACTAGAGGACAGGGTACTTAAGGTAGGGGAGGTTAGGAAGAACAACAGAGCTTGAGCCAAAGCAGTGACTATGGAGATGGGAAGAAGAATGAGCAGAGAAAAGAGGCAGGCTGTACTGGGCACGGTACACTTCTCACACTGACTTATTCCTGCTCTAGTGCCTGACTTCATCATAGGTTTATTTTATTTAATTTTTTGTCTTTGGCTTAAAATATCTTTAAATAGCCTTATGATATAGGTAATTCAAAATAACAAGGGACCTGAATGTCAATACTTAATTAGGATTGGATTTTTTTGCAATTCAGTTTGAAACAATTTGTGTGATATCAATAATTTTATGGTCATCTAAATAGATAACACAAGGAAACTATACTGTAAAGAGATTGTGAAAAGATACAGGGCACGAAGAACTAAACAACACTTATTTATAAAAATGGCTAGAGAATTAATGTCACCACGTAATTTCTTTTCTTAAAGAAGGAATACATCAGACAGGTCTGGTGGTACAGGACTAGAATCCAGACATGCCAGAGCATCAAAAGTTCAAGGATTGCCTGCCTGTAGAGTGACCTCAAGGCCAGCCTAGATAATTTAGTGAGACCTTGTCTCACTGAAAAAGTAAAAAAGAGGGTTAGGGATGTAGCTCAAAGGTAAAGAGCTTGCCTACCATGGACCAGGCCCTCAGTTCAATCCTTAGCAATGAAAAGAGACGAGAAGAAGGGGAGAGGAGGAAGAGAGATAGTGATAGTCTCTAGAAATTATCTAGATACAGAAGTGATTTTCTGATAATTTTGGACAATGTGAACAATGTTTATTATAGGAAAATTATTCCAAAAATATTAACAAGAATATTGGCTATATCAAGATCTCCTCACTACCTGCCCAGGCACATGCAGACTAGGAGGAGAGCATCCCAGACTTAACACAGGAAAAAATCACTTGAGGAACTAAAAGGAGGCTGTGGGGCTGGAGGGAAGGCACTGAGCAAACAGGGACATGGGACAGCACCAGAGGGGTGGGCAGGGTCAGTCTAATAAATGGGAAACACTCCTTCATTCTGATCTTTACCTGGTAAAATTTCTTCATGCATTAGGCACTGTTGGTTAGCTCCGAGACATTCTGCCTTTGACTATACTCACCGGGTTCTCTTATCTTTGGGACCTTCTTTCTAGTCTCCTTCACAGATTCATCTTCCCACCCATAGCCCTGGAGTTCTGCTGTGTTCCTCCTGGGTGTTGACTTCTCCCTCCCAGGTCTCCCCAGGGAGCTTTGCCACAGCCACAGCTCACGTCAGTAACTCCCCTTCCATCTCTCTCTCTCAAGCCTTTTACCTGATTTTCCACACTCTAGTCTCATGAAACTACAATTTTTCTCTCAAAACCCGCTAGATTTTTTAAAATTACATTATTTTAAACTTTATTGAGAATTTCATACAAGAATATAAGGTGTTTTGATAAAATCCATGCCCACTCCCTCCCCTCCAACACTTCCCATATTGAAGAGGTAACCCTAAAATCTTTTAAGGATTAGATACAAGCTCCCAAATATTTTCGACATTTTTGACCTTTGGAATGGCGTAGGTTGCTA
>NW_008335967.1:6775997-6787330 GCF_000622305.1 Nannospalax galili | reverse complement strand
TTTCTTTCTTTCTTTCTTTCTTTCTTTCTTTCTTTCTCTCTCTCTCTCTTTCTTCTTTCTTTCTTTCTCTCTCTCTTTCTTTTAATGGGGCTTTTTTCTACTCTAACATTCCCCCCTCTGAAGAGGTAACACTAAAATCTTTTAGGGATTAGATAAGAGCTCCTAAATACTCTTGACATTTAAATTACATTTTTGAGATCTGCATACAATGTAATATTTTTTGTTTCATACAACATAATTTGATGGTACTTAGATCCCCTCCCTTATCCACATCTCCTCTTATTGCCACCCCCCCCCAATTAAATGTTCTCTATTATAGAATATAATAATGCCTATAAGATCTAGTTTTGCCTCCAAATGTCCTTCAATGTGGGTCCATCCACTGGAACTTCATTAACCTGCCAAGAGTTTCATCTTTGAAAGAGACTGTCTCTGTCCCTCCCAGCAGCCATCAGTTGCTACAATTTCCTTAGGTTGGGTTGGAGGTTTTTACCTACTTCCTCATGTCTATGCTGGGAGCTTGTCTGGTTTGAGCTTGCATGGGACTTGTGCATACTGTCATTGTTGCTATGAGTTCATATGAGTAACTGACCAGCTGTCTGGAAAATTCTGTTTCTTTATGGTCATCCATCACCTCTGGCTCTTACAATCTTTCCACCCATTCTTCTACAATCATCCTGAGACTTGGGAGGCAGAAGTTTGATATAGGTGTCCTATTGAGGGATAACAACTCTGCAGCCTCTTATGCTCTGTATATTAGCCAGTTGTGGGTATCTGTGAATTATCTAACTTTTTTCAGACAGTTTTTCCCTGTAGCCCCAGCTGGCTTGGACCTTGCTATGCAGACCAGGCTGACCTTGGCCTCATAGAGATCCACCTGCTTCTGCCTCCTGAGTGCTTGGATTAAAGGCATGTGCTAACATGCCTGGCACTTAACTTTAAAAAATATATATTTTATTTATTATTTTTATTTTATATGTATGAGTGTATTGCCTGCATGTGTGTGAGTGCACCCATGTCCTGCAATGCCCACAGAGGTCAGAAAAGGGCATTGGCTCTCTTGGAACTGGAGTTAGTCACCATATGGGTGTTGGGAACTAAATCCAGGTCCTCTGCAACAGCAGTCAGTGCTCTTAGCCACCGAGCCATCTCTCCAGCCCTCAACTTTTTTTGTAAGTAGGACCTCCATCCAAAGCCATATTTTAAAAATCATTCTTATTTCCCTACTTTACTCTCAGATCTTTGTTTTCAACACCAGCTTCTTTCAGTTTTATCATCTAGGTGTTCTTGACAAAGTCTTTTCCATTCAAGTTCTAACCTGGTTCAAGAATGCTTCATCTCTTTTTTTAATTTCTAAAACAGTTCCTATTGGTTCCCTTCCCTCTATTCCCTCTCCTTTCCAATCAACCCCCCAGAAACATCTCAAGGATCTACTTAGCATGGGAGACTATGACTGCCCTAAGTGCTACTTTATCACCTATTGGTTCAAATCCAAGTTTTTTTTGCATAGCATGAATTTCTTTTAGCATCTCCTTTTCATGGAACATTCTAGCAAGACTCGGCTGCATGGAGTTCCTTGAACAAATGTGCATCTGCATTTTTCTGTGTTGAATAGGCTGAGTCAAGGGGCCAATATGCCTGTCACTCTACATTAAAAATATCCATGTTTTCCCTTTAAATCAGGCTGCAAAGAACAGGTCTTGTTCATGTTAGCAACTATGCTTCCCAGCCCTTGGTCATTCAGTGAGTCCTTATCAAGTGCCTACTGTTTCCTAGGGGTCTGGGAAATAGTAAAGGACAGAACTAATTCTTAGCCCTTGAGGATCTCTCAGCCTAGTGAGGAGACACTAGGAGGTTACCTACATAATAGGCACCCACAATCTAAGAGTCATGATGCAAGTTTTTGAAATTTGGGCAAATGAAAGAGTCTTCATAAACCACTGTCTAAGCATGTAGTCTGGGGCACTGCTTTGACTCATTTTCCTTTAACAAATATGGCAGTGACTAAGACAGCTGAAGCAGAGGGTTGGACTGCCCTAATTGTGGATCCTGTGGTCTTTAGTAAATCACAATTTCTTTATCTAGTAGAAAACATTTTTCCATATGCATGAAGATAATGTTATATTCAAGAAATCTTTGGGGAAGTTAATAATATCACATTTAGTTAGACATCTAAAAAATATAGAAGATTAAAGATTTCTAGAGATACTTGGCTCCTGTCTGCCTCATGCACATCATCCCTCAGCATTCTTAGAATCGAGCCATAACCACATGTGTGGGCGTCTTGATGTCACCCCATACTAAACCCCCATATCCTGGTGAAGGTTGTTTCTTTGGCTTTTCACATGTCCTCTCTCATTCTCTTAGAGAATAAGATCTCTAAGAAGTTTCTCTTCCCTTCTTTCCCAAACCCACTATGCTTTACAAGCACTTGTCCCACAGGAATGTGAGAGCTAGGAAGAGGGGTCACATCTGCTTTGTCCGTTTTTGTGTCCCTAGGACCAAGCACAACAAAAGAGAACTACGTGAGTAGTAAGATTCTAATTGAAAAAATTCCTCAGAAGAATTGAGATTGGACATAAATGTTAGAAAATATAAGAAAAAAACTTTCCCCAAAGGCAGAACTGGTCACAGTTGATCTCTGGTGGATATCTGCAATATTCCAGCACTGGAATTCTGAATGTTAAGTCTGTAGTCAAATTCGCACTTCATCGGACCTCCAGTCTAGGCTGGTGTGCAGCTGCCCAGTCTGACTTCTGGACTGACTCACTTTAGGTTGACGGTTTGAGGTTAGCTCCCACAGCTGTTGTACCACTGTTACTGTCAATCATTTGTCTTTTAGATAGAATTTGACTCCATGCAGGAAAACAACCTTCAGGAGATTATGTTTCCATGATTTAGCAGAAAATAATTAGCATTATGTTTAGTTGTTGCCCACGGATGTCTGTTTACAGCTCTCTCAAATGAAACACATTCTTCAGAAAATTAAGAAGGATGGAACTTGAGGCTGTATTTCTAAGTTTTCAACTTGTTTTCAGTAGGTAAAAATTTAATATATGGTCTTTGGAAATGAAAGCAGAGTTCTCCTCTGAGGCACAGCATTTCATCCTCGCTCAGCAGATCCTCAACAGCACTTCAGACTTGTGATAGGTCTGTGGGGGAACTGAACGTTTCATGTTTTATTATGTGTCTGGATCCTCCCCTTCTTGTTACCCTGTGGCCAGCAAACAACAGCTGGGCACTCTAGTCACTCATGCCACAGAAAGCTTTCTCACTGAAGGACATCGTACAAACTCCTGGGCCTTTAAGATTTAAAAGCCTAACTCCTGAAAGATTTAGGGCATAACGTGCTAAAATTATAGAATCATTTTCCCCATCCCCATATTAGAGAAATATTCCATGCCAAGAAAAAAAGATGAGAAAAAAGGAAAGGAGGGAAGAGAGAAAAGGAAAAGAAAATGAGAGAAGGGAGAAAAGAGAGAAAGGCAGGGATAGGAGAGGAGCTGAGGCAAGACCCAGAGAATCAGAAGAGTGCGGGGCTCGGGAGTTCTGCATGAAAGGGGGGTGGTCCAGACCGTCTCAGGTCTGTTCAGCTGCAGAAGCTGGAACGTCCACATAGGTTGAGAGATATGAGAACAAATGGGAACCAGTCCGTCTTTCTCTGTAGAGTTCATAAAAGCCAGAGGACATCTGAGTTTTTCTGTCATTATTCAATCAATTAAGATTCAATGAAGAAAAGAGGAACAATTCTCAGGTATTCAAAAGTGAGAAAATTTGATGGTAACAATGAACTGACCACACAGGTGGTAGAGAAATGGAGAATGGGTAAATGGGTAAATGACTCAATCACACATTAACAGCATTTGGAAAGCCACTACTGTCCCTATGATATGTCAGTGGGAAAAGACGGCATTATTTAAAATTTTTTGACTTATTTTTATTCTATGTATCTGAGTGTTTTGCCTGCATGTATGTAAGTGTACTACATGCATACAGTACCTGCAGAGGCCAGAAGAGGGTGTTGGATCTCCTGGAACTTAGCTGCCATGTGGGTTCTAGGAACCAAACCCTGATCCTCTGCAAGAGTATCCAGCGCTCTTAACCTCTGAGCCATCTCTCAGCCCTGAGATAGCATTATTGAAGCTCAAAGGTAAAGATCACCCAAGGAGTGAAACCACACCATGGCTATTCAGAGGGAGCAGACCACAAAGGAAGTATGGATGATGATGACGATGATGATGATGATGACGATGATGATGCAAAGAAATAGGGAAAAACACCCTGACCTCTCTAGCCACTCACAAATGCCTCACAAGCACCAAGCTCAATTTGGATTCTAGCTTACACTAGTTCAGCCACTCTGCAGAAGAGCCAGGGGAGGCTGAGGCATGGGTCTGTGCAAGCACATCTGTGATGAGGGAACAGAATGTTTGTGGGGGTTGTCTGGGATGGTGATCCTAAGATAGCTTCACAGGGTCACCACACTCCAGCAGAATGCAGAGGAACCCTGAGAAGTGGCCTTCAAGTGGGGATGAGAAAGACACATTAGAAGTCCACCTAGACATGAAACTAAACACCAGATGGTCCCTCATACATCTCAGTGGATTCTAATCTGCACAGAAGACACTGAGAAGCCCAAACACTGACCCCAGCATAGGAGCTGACTATATACAACTGCTCTTCCCACTCCCACTGCATTCGACTCTCTAAGGAAGGGAGGATAGACCAGCTAGCAGAATGAGAACTGGATTTAAGTGCACTCATAGATAAATCTAGACAGTGAACAGACATGTCCTTCATCTAAAAGAGCTCACTGAATGTTGGGGGTGGGGGATGTGGCTACAACACAGGAGAAAGAGAAACAGATCATGGTAAAGGATACATTTGTGTGGAGATGCATGTACAGTTCCAATGCGGGGCTTCTCAGAGAAGGTCTTAGAAAGGTGATATTTGGTGTTAGTCTTGAGAGATGAACAGGGATTCTGCTGTCATCCTATAGCTCTCCTATTGTGTGACATTTGAAAGGAGCCTACATATTGCTTGTTTAACTATACTGGTAAAATATTCAGAAACATGGCTCATCTCTTAGCCCTTGTTCTCCATTGGATTAGAAAATGAGGCAGTGCAGGAGGGGCAGGATGAGTGTGGCCTGCGCTTGACCTATGAAGAGCTGCACAAGCTACTTTAGAGAAATTAGAGTCATGATGGGACTCTTTCTAGACTTCAATTTTGAATGAAATACTTAAGTCTCAAGGCATCCACATACTTTATAGACTATGCAATTCACAGGAAAAATATACTCAGTCATTCAAAACATATCAACCCCACACTGACCAAACTTTTATGATAAAAAAAATTTCAGATTGTCATGTATTGCTTTGATCTGTGAGGTTTTTCCTCAGAATACTGGTTTTTACTGTTTTTTTTTTTTTTTGAAACAAACATGATGATTCACAAATAGCATATCTACCACTATTCTGGGAACAATACCCCTAAACTTTCCATTTGGAAGCTAATAACTTAGGAAAGAAAATTGTTATTTCTATTGTTTGCAAACCAGAAAGTGATATTAAAGAAAATAAAAGCCTTTAAACTGTTTAAAATAGATATTTTTTTTACCTCATTAGAGATGAGTGTTCCAGAGAGATCTACTGATATCAAGGATAGCATGTTTGCAATACATTCAACTCCTATGTCAGTCACATGTTCACAATTTCGTAAACTCAAATAGTGTAAATTTAAGCAGCTGAAAGAAAATGCCCTGAGAATGAACTTCAGCTCTTAATCACATTAACAGTACCAATTTCTTCATGTAAAAATTCTGGGAAAAACAAATGGTGTGAAAGAAAGAATTTTCCTTTTCTCAAAATTACTGTAAGCCAAAAAGTAGAAAATAAACTGGAGGTTTTTTTTTGCCTTGTTTTATTGAGAAAGGTCTCCTTCTGTAGGCCAGACTAACCTAAAATTTACTGTGTATACCAGACCGGCCTTGCCGCCATGGCAATACGCCTGCTCAGTCCCCAAAGTGCCACATTATAGGTATGAATCAGTGTACCTGGATAATAATTTGACATTATAAAGCTGGATGGAAGGTATGTCAATATGAAAGACTTTCTTTGATTTGACTTCATATTGTGATTTCTAATGATGTAAGAAAATCACATGTCACAGGCATCAAAACAACATCAGGAAGTACCCTGATGAATCCCCACTAAATGTACAAGGTTGACTTCCTCATTTCTCCTTCACTGGTTTTCTGTAGAAGCTGGGCTCAGCCCTTAGTGAACATAAGGCTGCTGCCATTCACAGAGGACCAGGAATAATAAATCAGCCAGAAAAGCCCTTAGGAAACCCTGGTTTATACTATAGGTTTATAAACCTAGGTTTTTACTAGGCACAATAGCCTTGAAAAGTACCAAAAAGTCATGAATCTAGACATCCATTGTTCCATTCAATGCTTCTTTTAAAAAATAAAAAATAAATTAATTAAAAAAAGAATCCAAAAAAAAGTAACTCAGGTTACAACAGGGAGCATCTCTGATGTGATCAGAAGATTAGTTCAGTCTGTGAGTTCAACATCTGATTGGGTTTCAGTAAGGGCTGTTCCAGCTTCAGGAAATCCCTAAATGTAGTGGAAGGGGCTCAGAGTCTTGACTTTCAGGTCTATCTCTGATTTCTACTATTAGGGAATGTACAACTGCTAATGCTCTAATGCAGAATATCACTTTGTCATACCGCTCTGACAGTCTCATAATAGATATATCACCCAAGAGTGAGCAGTTAGTCAAATTGAGCTCTCTTATCTTCATACTTGCAGGACCATCAAGAAATTGCCTCAGACCACTATCACCAATCCTGTAGAAAAGAAAGAGAAAAGCATTATATGTGATCTCATATATAAACATGTAGGCCAGTAGTAAAATAATGATTTCTATACCCAACATATTTGTAAAGTAGGAAATGATATGCATATATTAGTATCTTGTCAATTTTAAAAATATTTTATTTATTTTTATTTAATGTGTATAAGTATATTGCCTGCATGTAAGTAGGCATACCCATGTTGTACAATGTCCACGTAGGTCAGAAGAGGGCATCAGATCCCCTGTAACTGGAGTTACGAATAGTTGTTAGCCACCATGTGGGTGCTGGGAATTGAACCTGGGTCCTCTGCAAGAGCAGTCAGTGCTCTTAACCATTGAGCCATGTCTCCAGCCCATATCTTGTCAAATTTTAAAACCAAATTAAATAGCTAGCTCTTAAAGCGATAGAAAATGTATAGATTATGGCAATAGGAGGGATATTAATAAAAATGCTATTTGTGTTCATTTAATTAGATGGCATGATTATTAATAACAGTGATGGTCTCTTTCTCCCAATTTAAAAGGTACTCAGGTTAACAAATCTCTGATATGATCTCCTGCAAAAAGCAAAGACCAAAATTTAGGCAAGGGAGAACCAAGACTTACAGTCAAACTACTATAAGGATGTTGGGTGGATTTCCATTAAGTGCAAGGTTGGAAACAAAATAGGTGACCTATGGAATCTTTCCTTCCATACCAAAGAAAAGCTGGATTTGGAAGAAGAACTTAACTAACTTCCCTAATCAGACCTTGGCTTAGCCTGTCCTAATTAGAACACCTTCTGGGGGCTAGCACCCTCTCCCTACCACATCATGCTTATTGAATTAATAGCTGGGGGTGCTTGGCTCATCAGCTCCTTGTCTTTCAGTGGAGCTTTTATTTCTAATTCTATTTGAAGACCATCAATTCCATGTCATTTCAGCAAGTAAAGCAGGATAGAGAATTGTATCAATGTAAGCACAAGAGGAACTTTCATACACAGTGGCCTACAGGTGGGGGCACACACAGAAAAGCACTGAGAGCTGAACTATTTAGGACCCCAAACCAGGGAATTGTGCTTTCTACCATTCAGGGTGGGTCTTCCCACCTCAGTGAACAAGACAAACTACTACAGACATGTCCACAGGCCAACCTGATCTATACATTCTTCAATTGGAGCTCTCTTCTCAGATGATTTTCGGTTGTGACAAGTTGACAATTATGAACTAACCATCATATCCTGCTTTATCAAGTGGAATGGATTAGTGGATCCTGCTGCACCCTTCACCCCACTGCCCACCTGGGCTGCTGGAAAGGTAGTTCAGCACTTGATGGGGTGAGAAAGAAGGCATGGGAGGAAGGTTCAAATACAAACTACTTCTCTGTTAGCAAACACCAGGCTGGAAAAGTTCCTGAGTGATGTTTTTGATAAGAAGAAAACAAAATATAGCACTGCATGTGTAAACCTGGGAAAGTATATCTATGGAAAGGATTTGTAAAAGAAAACAGAAAAAGCATTTTGGACTGGGAGAGGAGTGAGAATTCAAGAAAAAACTTTGAGGCAAGCAAGCATGGACCACAGTTTAGTAGTCCAGGACTCTACTTAGTTTGGGTTATGCAACCCCTACCCCCAATTCTCCTTCTAATAATGCACTAGCTCCTTGATTTCACATACTGTGCACACACAGCCCTCTTCAAACAATGCACCCACCAAACTCAGACCCCCCTTCCCATATCCCCACCTGCACTGGGCTACACCTCTCTCTGAATGATAGTTTAAGTTGCTCCTTCCCTAACAACAATCAAACGTAAACAGTTTCAAGTATATTCCCAGTGTGTCTGGTATGAGCAATAGAAGGGCTGAACTGGTTGGGGTTCATATACAATAAGGCAAAATTGTGTCCTCAAGTGAACTTTTATGGCGAATCCCCTATTTACATCCTTGTGCCTATACATAATTAGGCATGCATATGATTAAAATCAATGTATTTTAGGAAGGCACGTGCACAGTAGGAAAATGATTATATGACCCAAACTACCAATCTAAAAGAGAACTTCCCATTAACAGAACTACCCCTTAGCAACCAAGCTACCCCTTCTTTCTGAAAGCTGTAACAGCAAGCCCCAAACAATACTTGGGCTTTAAGAACCCTCACTCATATGGTTCACTGTCAACCTTGACAGTGTATCCCTCTCTAATTAGTATGCTGTTTCACACTGAGTAAAGTTTTCTTGCTACTTTTGCAGATCGGTTCTTTTGATAAGAGGCCAAGCACCTGGAAACACCCAGCCCTGAACCCAAGTCCTGGTACAAACTGGCGGAACAATATAAAAGACAGCTTAAAGTGCATTGTGAGATGGAAATGTAGCCAGCTGAGATAATAGCAAAATACAAAGAAACTAAAAATTCAGTGATAAGAATAATAACCTAATTGAAGCCACCAAAGATAAAGTTGACCTTTTAGAAAATTAAGAAACAGAGAGCACATTTGAACAGTTCCATTGACAGGCTGAAGGTAAGAATGACTAATTGAAAATAAACAATACAGTTAAACACAATTTAAGAAGAAAATCAGACCAAATATATCAGGTTTATATTTATTGCCAAAAGCAGAAAATATTTCTAATTAAAAAACAAATTTTCAAACTGGTTTAACAAAACCTAACCTATAATCTATAAAGAAACACATTTAAAATGAAATAACAAAAGCAAAGAGAAATTACAAAGATTAGGCAAAGAATATTACAGAAGATTTTATAATGAATCAAATATTATGCAAGTAATAATACTAATTAAAATGACAACAGAATAATTACATTGTCTAAAGATATCACACCAAGGAAGATTGTTTTACTGGGTTTCAACTCTTGGGCCTTCTTCCCTCTGTTGAGATGGAATACACAGAAATGGAACAATGATGTGGCTGGTTTTTAACTGTCTGTCTCAAAAAACCATCAGATTGGCCTTCGATTTATAACAAACAAACACACACACACACACACACACACACACACACACTAAAAATAAAAATCAGGCATGATGGCACACACCTATAATCCCTGTACTTGGGAAGTAAAAGCAGGGAAATCACAAATTTGTGGACAAAGGTTAGAACTTGCCTCAAATTAATACTGATAATCAACTATATATATTTTTCAGAAGAAAAGTGACATCTCCCCTCAGCAATCATTAATTGCCAGTAGCCCCTCAGAGAGGGATGGGGCTGCATGAACCTTGCCTCTCTCCATGATAAAATGTTGGCCACCCAATCTTGTACAGGTCGTGTGCTGGTTGCCATAGCTGCAGTGAAGTCATGACTACGACAGTCATGCCATGTCCAGAAGATGTCTTTTGGAGGCAATGTGTTTTAAACACATTACATGAACTGATTTGATCCTTCTTCAATCCTCAGATGTAAGTGTTCTCATTTTCTCATTTTACAGATAAAATACTGTGTGGAATTAGAAGTCAGCTAAATGAATGAAACAGAAAAGACAGCCTGAGGGCTGGGGAGATGGAGCAGTAGGTTAAGTGGCTGCCATACAAGCTTGAGGACCTGAATTCAGATTCCGAGCACCCCTGTGAAAGCCAGGCATGGCAGTGTAGGTCTATAACCCAGCACTGGAGGGCAGAGGCAGGTAGTTCCCTGGAGCTCATTGGTTCCAGATTCAGTGAAAGCCTGTCTCAAAAAGATAAGGTGAAGACGATCAAGGAACACAACCAATATTGACTTCTGGTCTCCACAGGCCTCCCCAGGCACATGTACCCACATGCACATGGCATTAACATGAACATGTACATACACACACTCACAGAGCTAGCATGAGAACGGACACATGTATACAGACATACACATAGTGTGCATAATTACACAAGCATACATATGTGTACACACATAAATTCATATCGTAATCAAAGGTAACTCAAAAGCCAATAAGAAAGAATAACTAATGATCCAAGTTAACTGACATTTGAACCCTGGTTATCATTGGAAGTAATTAGTTCTTTGTAAATACACAGGAGGCAGTTCCACAACTGCAGATTCAGGTCCAAGAGCTCTGGAGTGGAGCGTGGGCATCTATAATTTTATTCAGTTTTTCTACTGCTTCTGAGGCTTTGGGAGTTTTATTTTTAAATCATATACTCTATTTTTAAGTTACTTTAAAAACTAATTCCCTATTATATTGGCCCCTTTAATCTTTGGTTATACTTTCCTTTGGGGTGCTTAAGTCTGTAGAGTTGGCCCAGATAAACCAATTTATTTTTACTCTTAAGGTCGTTTGAGGATCTGTTCCTCATGGGTCACATGGGCTTGGGAGAGGCCCTGGCTACTTTGTTTTACCAAATTCCACCTATGTGAAGATAAGTCAAAGGTCCTGGTCAACCATGGTTGGCTTTGCTTGGAAGCATGGAGGAAATGATTCCTCTGTGTTGACCCTCCTCTTTGTAGACTGGACACTAGCTCAAGTCCATCTCATGGGGTCTCCACA
>NW_008335967.1:6774363-6775571 GCF_000622305.1 Nannospalax galili | reverse complement strand
CAATATAATTTAAGAGTCCATATGTATAGCTAAAAGCTACATAACAAGCAACAATGCCAGATAGGAGATTCCTTCTTTTGAGTTGTTGGCCAGGGTGGCCCAAGGGACTCCCAGATGGTAACCCAGCATAGAACTGGGAAAATGAACAGCAGACCCCAATCTTATCTAAAGGAATATTGACTACTGATTGCTGCTAGATGAGGAACAGATGACCTTCGCAAAACAAAGACCTCTAGATAGGCTGACTAAATTCACCAGATGGACAAGTAGTGGGGAATGGCTGGGGGTGGGTGGGTACTGACAACACAGCAGACAGTAGCAGGGATAACAAGAGTATAAGGGCTTTAGTGTGTGTGGGGGAGGCTATGGAAGGGTGCCATCTGGGAAGTGGGTATATAAATAAGATGGTTTGGGATGTTCTGTGTGATCTACACACAAAAAAATCAACAAATTTTAAAAAATGAATTATATTTGAGGAGGAAGCATAAAAATCTACATCATGTTAATTAGTAGAGGTGATAAACATTATCATTGAAATCTACCCGATGACTTTATAGACATACACAGGTGACAAGGATTCAAGTGCAACTGACTATGACTAGTAATAATCAGATGCATACAGATTAGAGTCACATGCACCAACATCTCAGTGTTATTAGCAAAAACAATGAGTCTTTCTGAAAAAAAAACAGTGTTTTAAAATGAAATGGAGATCTTTTTTAAAAGTTAAAAACTCATTCAATTTTCTGTCTTACAGGGCTTATACTGAGTTCAATATTGTATAAATGTATTAATGTATCTTTGCTCTGGAAACTGTTACTGGGTATGTTAAAGCTGTAATGAAATGCTTCTTCTAAAAAATAAAAAATATATATAATAAAAAACTAATTCCCAAATTAATTATATGATTGATAGATAGTGAAAGAATACAGCTTATTGATGCAGTTTATTGATAGTAAATACAGTTTATTGACACCAATTGTTTGAAAGCTGTTGGAGCATGCTACAAAAGTTCATACATGGCCCACTTTTTTTGTTTATTTTTTAAGACAGGTTCTCCCTGGAACCCCAGCTGGCCTTGAACTCACTCTGTAGACCAGGCTGGCCTCAGTTTCAAAGAGATCCACCTGCCTCTGCCTCCCAAGTGCTGGAATGGAAGGTGTGCACTACACACCATGGACCATTTTTTAAAGAACTGATGTGTGAGA
>NW_008335967.1:6725669-6774306 GCF_000622305.1 Nannospalax galili | reverse complement strand
TCTCTCTCTCTCTCTCTCTCTCTCTCTCTCTCTCTCTCCCTCCCTCTCTGTTAGGCATATCTATAATAGATGAATTTAACAAAATCAATCTGAAACTCTAATATGAAACGTCCATCTTCCCACACTATGTTGAACACATTCATATTTTGCATCCTCTTTTCTTCTGCTGTCATTTTTTGGGTACTGTACTTCTCTGTGGGCTCTAGCTTATTGTGTGCTGTTTCTTCATTTCAATACCTGTATTTTCATTTATAAAAGTTAAGCTTTTCAAATCTAATTATCTTATTTTGTTGCCTTCTCAGATGTCTAATTCTATTATTGATTTTTTTCAAACACTTCATGTGGGGACCTGAAGGCCCTGCCTTGCAGAGGTCCGAGAGGAAGTTACTGGGGCTGGCCTGACTTGTTTTGAAAGTTTGAAGGATACTTTCGCACTGCTGAGGAGTGCATGATTAGCGCGTGATCATCCTTAAGATACACCCTCAGGGGAGGGGGATTTCCAGATGCCTTTATAAGCTCTGTAACGCCTGCAATAAATGAGTCCCTGCTTGACTAGACTCCCTGTTGTGTCTGATTGTTCCCAGTGGTGGGGGTGGCAAGGGCTGGCCAACGGCGCGCTTACTCATCCCCAGTCATCCTCGTGAGGGGGTCACAGGCTTGAACCCCCCACAACTTCATATAAAATAACTTAATGTACTATGTCAGATAATTTCTGAGTTATCTGGGGATCAATCTTATTTGCCGTGTCTGGTGACTCTCATGGTGATTCATATCTTTGAAAATTTGATGATTTTTAATTGTGTCACTTTCTTATTTCATCCTGTCCTAGTTTGTTTCTCCATTACTGTGACAAAATATTCTGACCACTACCAACTTGGGGAGGAAAGGGTTTATTCAGCTTACATATCCTGGGTCACAGTTCATCAGGGAGCCCAAGGTAGGAACTCAGGGCAGGAACCTGGTGGCACAGGCCATGGAGGAACGCTGCTTACTGGCTTGCTCCCCTGGCCCCTGCTCGGCCTGCTTTCTTATGTAACACAGGCCCACCTGCCCAGGGGTGACACAACCCACAGTGGCCTGGGCCCTCCCACATCACTCATCAAGAAGATGCCCCTTAGATATAGCCACAGGCCAGTCCAAAAGAGGCAATTCCCCAATTGAGGCTCCCTCAACCCAGGTGTGTCGAGTTGACACTAAAGCTATCCATATACATCCTGATGTCTTGGTCAAGGTGAAGCACTGTGCTGGCTTCTTCCAGGGACCTGGGGCTGCCCATCTGAGACCATTTGTCCAACCTGGGGAGATCCAGACCCTGTAGAAGCCTCTGGTTCTGTTTCCCTATTTTGAACCTTGCTCAGAGCAGATTCTTTTGATGGTAATTTTGATGTGAACATTTATGCTCACAGAAGTTCCACCTTTTATGTTTGCTTACTATTCATGACTCAGCTCAGTGAGTCTGCTCACTGAGAGGATGTACTTGGGGCTCTAGACTACTTCCCTTGGTGGCCTCCATAATGTATTGAAAAATCAACTTCAAGGATCCAAACTGTAGTAGGTAGTCCTTTAAATGTGTCTTATCAATCATACTTTTGAGGAGAAAGCTTCCATCTAATATTTAATTTAAATTAATTAATTTGCAGAATTCTGAGTGAAATAGAAGAATGAAACTGTATTTCATATATTTGCATCATCAATCACTATGTAAAAAATTGGTCCAAATTTTGTGACTTCATTGGTAAACATTGATTGCTACATTTCCAGGTTTCTAGATCTGGGAAATTGGATGTGTACTATCTGAATGGTTCAAGAAGCTCAGCATCTCTCCTGAGCTCAAGGTTAATGCTCCAGCTGAGGTTTCAGTCTTCTGGGGCTACACTGAGGCTTGAGGATATGCTTCCAAACTCCCTCATGTAGCTGTTGGCTACAGGCATGAGTTCTTCACTGGCTACTGCATGGAGGCCTCATTTTCTAATCCAGGCTTTTCCCATTCCAAAGTTTATGTCTCTTCCAATCCACTGTGGACCCATGTGGCTCCCTATGTTAGCAGTAGGGAATGCAAGATTTTTGCAGCTTAGATTATTACTCTGATTTGTCTTATATGTTCCCAGATATTAGCCAACTCCATTCTAGATCAAATGCTCTTTAGTTATTACCTGGCTTAGTAAGATTGTAAGAAATCTACCCAGTCAAGAAGCCCAGATATCAACCAAAGAAGAGGTTTCAGTGAGAATTTCATCCTTGCCCACCTGAGATGGTTTTATCCTTGACCCACCCTGCCAAGATAATAGCCCAGCACCACTGTCGGCTAAGAGTTTCAGTGAAAACCTGCCATCTGCCCATTATTTTCCTAAAGGAAAACTTGCAGTAAGATTGGTTCTTCATAAACAAATTAGAAAGTCCATTTGGGAAATGAAGTTCACTGAGCTAGTTAAAGGAATGATTACTGTGAAAGGTAACCAATAAATTCACTTAATCCCACAAGAACACACAAATCTTCATATCCTCCACAAAGCCAGTCTGAGTTGGACGTTCCTCCCTCATGTTAACATAGACATCTATACTTACTCCACAGTAACACTCAGACCCCCGACTTTCATGTTCCCTCATTAGCTTTGACAGGAGAGCCTAGTACATCCTAGATGATCAGTATTTCCTGAATACTGAATTAACACACACACTGAATGACTACTTACCTTATACAGTTCGTCAAATTCAACACAATCAGCTGCTTCAAAGGTGAAAGTGACTTGAGGCTACTGTCTGTTAATGACCTGCAGTTCGACATGTAAATGTGGTTGATGCTTGGATAATTCTTATCTATATATTTGAAGCATGCGTCAGTAATCCTTTTATTTCCTGCTTAAAGGAAAAAAGACAAGTATTGGGGCTGGAGAGATAGCTCAGTGGTTAAGAACACTGGTTGGTCTTGCTGAAGACCAGGTTCAAATCGCAGTACCCACATGGTAGCTAACAATTTACTGTCAGTAACTCCAGTCCCAGGGGATCTGACAGCCTCTTCTGACTTCCGCGGGCATTGCACAACACAGGTGCACTTACCTACGTGCAGGCAATACACGCATACACATAAAATAAAAAAATTTAATTTTTTTAAAAAAAGTTTAAAAAGAAAAAGACAAGTACTATACTTAAATGCCAGAAGAGTAAAAGTTAAAAATAAGACTGAATCACATTTTTACTACCACAGACCTTCAAATCGGATCTTTCTGAGGTTACAAGTAGAAAGAGCTTTGAAAGCACAATCAGAGATATGTGGTGAACCAATGAAAATCACCGATGTAATCCGCGGGCACTTCTCAACCAAAACCTTCAGAGGAAACAAAGAAAAATTGCTAGTACATAGAACAAACAGCGAAGGACTGATGTCACTTCCCCTTAATATCTCCAGAAACATACACACTATTAAATGTCCCTAATTTTAAAGCAAATAGGACTGTTTTGATATATTTTAATACATTCTCAGGGAATACTGCAGGGAAATTAGAATTTAATCATATTACAAGTGTATGTGGAAAACACACAGAAATAGATTGCTGGAAAAGTTCCTTGGCAGCTTGACTTGGAGAATCAAATTTAAGCTAAGCAGTATTGGGTCTGGGTTGTAGTGGGTTGGGAGAATTAAATTTAAAGTCTATGCTTTACTATGACATCATTGAAACAAAAATACCCCAGCTGTGAAAACAGGTTTCATAGAGTGTCTAAACATTCAAATGTTTTTAAAGTTGCGAACACATATGTACATACGTACATGTACATGTTTAAATGATTTCCTTATAATAAAAAATCCAATTCACATCTTGAAATAACTCTGGCAATTAGAATGTGTGCTCCTCTAAAGGGACAGCAAGGAAATGCCCTTTCCCTCTACCTACCTTTACGCAGTTGTCCGTCAGAGTTGGCATATCATTGATGGTCAGGTGCATGATTCCCGTGCAGCTGTTCGCAATGTTCCTGAAGCCTTGGACTGAGATCTGAATTGCACAAATGTGAAAACTATAAGAGAACTTGTTAGTTAGCATGGTCTATCATAAAACTCCAAGGTAGTACACACCAAAGGAGAGTCATAATCTTGTTGCTATCTTTTAAAATGTGAAGCTGTAGACTGGCAAGATGGTTCAGGGGGTAAAGATGCTTGCTGCCAAATCTGATGACCAGGCTTCCCTTGCCAAAACCACATGGTAGAAGGACTTCAGCAAGTTGTTCTCTGACCTCCACAAGTGTGTTGTCACTCATGGGCTCATTCATGTGCAGGCATGAACTTGCATACACATGTGCGTACATATGCACACACAAGAAGTAAATGAATGTAAAAAATAAGTAAAATTGAAACTATAAAATAGAGCTGATATAAGATGAGAAGAATCCAGTCTTGATTTTTCTTTAAGGCTTATGTTTTAATGAAGAAAAAATACATAAGTAGATATTAACATTTAAACAGGCCATTTAACTATTCATGGTGTCATATAACCACCACCTGTACCTAGTTCCAAAATAGCTTCATCAGTTCAAAAGGAAGCTCTGGCAGCTGCTCATCATACCTCCTCTAGGTTCTTGGTATCGCTACTGTTTTCTGCCTCTGTGGACCAACCTATGCAGAACATTTCACATAAATAGAATTACACAATGTGCGGCCTTAATTTCTGGCTGTTTTCACTTAGCGTTTTGTTTATGTACACTATAGCATGTGTCAGTGCTCTGTAGCTTTATTGCTTTACGTAGCACCCTGTTGTGTGGATATACTACATTCTGTTTATCCATTTGTCTGTTGATATATTGTTTCTACTTTCCCAAAATTCGAATGGCATTACGGTGAAGACATGTGCAAATCTATTTTCATGAGTACCTGTTTTCAATTCTTTGGAGTATATACAATAAAACTGCGGATGATACTGTAATTCTACGTAGCACACCACTTTACATTCTCACTAACAGTCTAATTTTTTAAATTCTAATTTGAGTTTCTAATTTCTCCCTATCTTTTCCAACATTCATTTTCTACTTTTCAAAATTCTCTGAGTATCCCTAAAGCAATGCACCATTGTGGTTTGATAGTGTCCACAGTGATTACAGTACTGAGCATCTTTTTATGTGTAAATCAGTCACTCTGTCTTCTTTGAGAAAGCACCTATTTAAGTCTTTTCTATTTTTAAATTGAGCTGTCTTTTATTGTTGAAGTATAATAATTTTAATACATTGTGGATACTATCCCTTTATTACATAAATGATTTGGAGTTATTTTCACATTTTTAGGTTGTCTTGATGAGTGCAATTAATTTTTTTCTTTTATTATTCAGGCTTTGGTGTCATATCTAAGACTACATTGCCCAATCCAAGGTCAAGAAGATTTTCTCTGAGTATTCTTCAAAATTTTATTGTTTTAGGTCCTATATTTAGTCGCTGACCCATTTTGAGTTACTGTTTGGCACGGTGTGAGGTAGGAGTTCAACTTCACATTCTTGATAGGTAAGTATACAGTTACAAATACCAGTGACAAAGGAGAGTAATCTTTCCTCCATCACATGGTTCTGGTACCTTTATCAAAAACTAATTGGCCAGGGGCTGGAGAGATGGCTCAGTCATTAAGAGTGCTTGCTACTCTTCTAAAGGACCTGAATTCAGTTCCCTGCACCCATGTCAGGCAATACCCTCTTTTCATCTCTCTGGGTACCCGCACAAATGTGGCATATGGAGAAAGAGAGAGAGAAAGAGAGAGAGAGAGAGAGAGAGAGAGAGAGAGATTTAAAATAAAATAAATATATTTTAAAGACCAATTGGCCAGAAATATATGGCTATCTAGACCCTCACTTTTATAGATCTACATATGTCTATTGCCATGCTGCTACCACACTTCTGAATCCTGTAGCTTTGTGTACAGTTTTCTTTCTTTTCAACTGTCATTAATCTACATTGATGGAAGCAACAGCGTTGGGGAATGTTTTTAAAAAATGACTATGATACATTATCTAGACTAATTTGTTCTTTAAGATGTGGGAGCAGCTTCATTAATGGGAAACTGAGACCACTTGGGAGCAGAAATGTCATTACACAACAGCAGGGCAGGGAGAATGAGCAGTCATGGCTGCGATGGACCTCTTTCAAGACCTTTGGAGACCTCATATATAGCCTCTCCCAACACAGGTGACTCCTGAAGTCCTATAACCAGAGCCTCACTCACTTGAAAAAGACTGGTCGACAATTGCAGAAGTGAAGCTGCATCTTCAAAACAGCCAGAACTCACCTCAAGTGTCTCTTCCTCAGGTAGTGCCCCTGACTCTTAGATTAAACCAGACTCCTGTTATACTTAGAACACCATGTGATATAACTAAATGAAGTTACAAGTAGCTAATAAACTAATTCCCCTTCACTCCAACTTCCAGCAGGCCACCTATGGCACTGAGTAAATAGGTAATCAAATAATATTACATGAGCAAACATGAGATGATATGAATGAATTCAGAAAATGCTGGCCATTTAGTAGATACCCAGCCAACAGATTCTGATGATGCCAGCACCCAGTCAAAAGCCTAGGAAAATCTTGAAACCAGGTCCTGAGCATGCAGGATTGAGTTGCTGCAGAATCCAGGACTCCAGGTGTGAATACTTTGGGTAATTTTTCTAAATAACATTTGGGAAATTATTTTTTTCTGAGACAGTGTTTCATGTAGCCCAGGATGGCTTTGTACTCACTTTGTAGCTGAGGATGACATTGAACTTCTGATCCTCCTCCTCCCCTTCCCAAAGTCTGGGTTACAGGCATGTACATGTTTATACAGTGCTGGGGATTGAACCTACAGCTTTGTGCACACTAGGCAAGCACTCTACCAACTGAGCTACATCCTCAGCTGGGAAATACTTTCTAAGGATGAACAATACATGTAAGTTAAGTCAAAAATTCTTCTTGGACAAAATTATCCTGAGGAAATAGAGTTGAATACTGAAACTTACAAGGATACAGTTACATGTGACGGGTACAGTTATGCATGACTGGTACATTGTGAGGAATATATTGTTAGGTGATTCTGCCATTGTATGAACATCATAGAGTGTTTTCTATACAAATTATGATAGCTACTATATTAGTGGCAATACAGTCTTGTGGGATCACTGTCTTCTATGCAGTGCTGACCAAAGCATCATTTGTAGTGTGTTGGGGTATTTATCACAGATTTATAGAATAGTAAAAAACTGACACCAGGGGCTGGAGATGGCTTAGCTGTTAAGAACACTGACTGCTCTTGCAGAGGACCCAGGTTCAATTCCCAGCACCCACACAGCAACTGATAACCATCCGTAAGCAATTCCAGGGGATCTGATGCCTTCTTCTGACCTCCTTGGGCATTGCACTACATGGGTGCACTTACATACATGTAGGCAATTCACTCATACATATAAAAATAAATCAATAAAATACTTTAAAAAACTAACACCAAACTAAATAACAACAATTAAAATAGATTAATTGAAATGGTAATACATGAAAAGTAATAAAGTTGATACAAATAATATTTTAGGGAAATAACTGAGATCATGGTACAGTTCAGAAAAGTTGGTTACATAAAGCTTTTCTATTGAAAATATAGTCCATGGAGAAGGAAAATCATGGTTACCAGGAAGCTTATCAGAAGTACAGATCCATTTAGAGCCTGTACCTGAACAAACTCCCAAATCTCCAAGTTATCTACATGTACATTAGAATTAGAGAAATGAGCAGCAAAATTAAGATGTGTTAGTCAGTGTTATTCAGAGAAACAGAACTAAGCAAAACTAACAAGATATCTATCCCTAAAGAGAAAGGGAGAGATTGGTTTTGGGGAATCAGATCGTGTTATCATAAAGCCTGGCAAGTCTGAAATCTGTAGATCAAGGCCAGGAAAGTGAAATTCAGGAAAGAGTTGATATTGTAATATTGAACCCAAAATCCAGAATGGGCTCCATCTTGTAGTCTCGGGCAGAATTCCCTCTGCTGGCAGAACCTCCATCTTTTATCTTGAGGTCCACTTTACTGAGTGAGACCCACACACATTATGGAAGGTAGTCTACTTTACTCAAAGAAAGGTAAAGCAGTCTAGATGTGGCCAGGAAGGGCATTTTCTTTTGGCCTTTGATGTGGCAAGAAGCTGTGGAAGTGCTGGCCCTGGCTCTAGTGGCAAGATCACCCTCCCAGGAATCAGCTTTGGAGATAAGAAGGGAGGGAAAGCCATAAAGCAAGATGGAGCCATTTTTATATTGAATATTGACATGGATTCCTGAGGGAATTTGCATGATTCTCCCAGAAAAATATCCAGGGGAGAAGAATGAACATGTAAACTCGTAGGAACAAAGGAGGCGAGACTGTTTCTGGGTTTAGAGTTAGCAAAGCTGGGCTGGTCTAGATCTCCCCCCCCCCCCAGAGATAGCAATAGGGTACACAGCCTCTCTGAACCTTACTCTTCCCACCTGTAAAATGGGTGTAGTTGATATGCATTTAAGAAAATCTTGAGAAAACAGAATGACACCATGTGTATAGTACACAAAATGCCTCGCCATGGACTATCAGATACTATTCTTCCCATTATTGTTCTTCTGGGTACAATTTAGAAAAGTAAAGACTCGAGAGCTAGAGGCAGAGGGCCTTGAAAACTCCTCCCAGTGCATTCCTTACAACGCAAATGCAAAAACGGGCATAGTGTTCAAAGATGGTGTGTTCCTCACAGGTGTCTCCAGAGCTGAGCAGTGTCTGACGCAGAGTGGATGTGCCATAAAGTGAATGAACGAAAGTTGCAGAATCACTCAGCAATGTCATAACCTGGGCTAGAGGCCACCTCTTCGTATTACGACACAAAACTCCATGGAGGAAAGCCGACGTTTTTGACAACTAGGAGTTCGCTCCCTCGGTCTCAGAGCTTAGAACTGTCTCAAATCACGGCTGCCATGGATCAAGTGAACAGCCTTTCCTCTCTTGTCTTGAAAACACATTCACGTAGATGTCCGTGAGATCCAGGTCTCCATAGTGAGTTCCAGGCAGGCTGGGAAAAAAAAAAAAAAAAAAAAAAAAAAAAAAAAAAAAAAAGCAGCGCAGCTGGGTAATTCCTTGCAATACGGCCCAAAGCTCCCAAAGCTCTGCGCTATCAACCAAGCAGATGACTCTCCAGAGAAGCGGGTGGGAAAGAGGCGCTGAGGAGAGTCTTCCAGCTTTGTCCTGGCATGAAATGCTTAGTTCCCCACAAAGTTTATATTACCATATCCAAAAAGATGTTTGGCTAATATTTTATGACTCAAATATTCCTGCCAGAATCTCTTAGGCTAAGTGACTATTAGTTGTCCTCTCTCTTCACTGAAATAATGAGGGCATAAACCTGAAATGAGAATTTTCTCTTAAAAAAAAAGAAAACGGAGGATATGTTATCATGTTCAAATTCAAGGCTTAGTTGCAGCTGATAACTGTGCTTTTTCTGTGTCGGATTCTTTTCTACAAAGTCTGGGATCTAATCTCTCTGCCCAGCTGTGAAGCGGTATTGGCTTCTTTCACAGGAACTGGAGCCAGGCTACCATACCCTTTGCTTGTCAGGAAGTTAGGGAAACTGGTCTCATTGGTGTGTTATAGCCTTGAGTCCCAACAGACTGTTCCCCTGGCTGCTTTTGGAGCAAAACATCACACAGTAAGGCAGGGCTGGGCTGAAGAAAATGCATTGCCTGTGAGTCAGGTAAAATGGAGACCCAAGTGCCAAGCACCAAGGACCAGCTCGCATCTCTTTTTCCCACTCCAAGATGGAAAAAAAAAAAAAAAAAAAAACTGTGGGAGGGCAGTGTTGGAGGGTGGGGGTGGGAGGAGAGGTAGGACTGACCGCACTGATGATTACCCCTTACCAAGCTTCCACTTTCCATTCCATTTCTACAACTGTGCCTCTGAATCAGTCTGCTCAGCAACACAGGAAAAATATATGTGCAGGGCCAGACCCTCTGTGACAGAAATATCCATCTTCAGTAGACATGGCCCAAGCTGTGCTCCTGTACCATTTCCAGCTGTTACTCTCATTATAATAGCACTGTGTCCAATGACTAATGGGTAACATAATGACTTCAGTCAGATCCATATATCCTTCATGATCTCTTAGTGACCTCTTTTTTTTTAAAAAAAAAAAAAAAAAAAAAAAAAAAAAAAAAAAAAAAAAAAAAGTTATTGGAGAAGGAAGCAGCGATTTCCCCTCAAAACATTATAGGATGTTCTGGTTCACTGTGTCTCTGCATTCAGATGTTACATAGGCATCTTCAATGCCACTTCCTGGGGGCTGTGCCAAGAGGGGGCCTGGTGGTTGTCTTCTTAAGGTCCTGTCAATCTTTCTTTTTGGATAATCCTGTGGTTTCCATGTCTTTCTACTTCTCCTGGTCACTTCTAGTCTAAAATCGTAGCTGATCAGGAATGCCATTTTCCTGGTCATAGCGCTCCCTCAAGACTTCAGATAGAGATGTTTCTCCTATTAGATCCTAGAGCACTGAGGCCCATAGTCCTCTGCATTTTTGTTTCCACTGCCTAGGAAAGTAGTTACCCACACATGTCTATATCCCTGTGAGGACAGACAAGGTCTTAGCTATCAGTATATCCTGTACAGCACAGGCCTGATGTGAAGTATGGCACAACCAAAGCTTTTTAATAGACCAAGTAATTGCTGAATGAGTTGTTTTAGAATTGTTTGCAGATTGTAAACAGACTCTGGGTGGTAGGGGTCAATATGGCTGGCTAAAGATTGTCATATTTATTTAAAATACTGGATAAGCAAGCACTAAAAAACAAATAGTTTCACTTTCCAATATGAATGAAGAATCAGAACTCAAGGACAGGGGAGCCTTCAGATGCCAGGAGGGCAAATGCGGTTGCCAGCTCTGCATTAGCTGAACAATGACTCAGAGCTGTGATCGGCCAGAAGAAGCTGGCCTGTCTTGAACGTGTGGTATTGTTTTCTAGCACACACTAGCATGTATTTTTCCTCACCCAGTGGCCTCCCCTGTGCTAGACTGGAGCTTCCTGTCCTTAATCACTGAGAGTCACAAGCATGAGCCTTCCTTTGTAAGACCCAGCAATGCTCAGAGCTACTTGCCTAGATGGATTAGGCTGGGTAGTGGCTTCCCAGCTACAGCTTAAGCATCATGCTTTTCCCTGGTCCAAAGACCAAAATAGAGATTTGTGAATAGTTCATGAAATACTGCAAATCATTTCCCAAGATAAGGAGTGAAGAAGTGTAAGGAAGTATGGTTTTTAGAAAATATAAACATTTTTTTCAAACCTCTTTTTCAGGAGTAGGAAACATGATCTTTGTCCCTAGAGATGCATTGTTTTGTCATTTGATCTAAAAATTGTTGCCAGATGTTTCATTTTTACTACCTAATATAATTTTTTAAAGTTCTTATACATTTTGCCTACAAGAAGCTTTTTTAAGCAGTAGATGTTAAAAGTAGGTATTTGTTATCTTTCTTTTCTCTTTTCAATATGGCCAGGATAAAGTTCTCTTTAAACTAATACTTGCATAACAACTATTTAAATTTTACATGTCCTATTTATGAGATAGGTAAAAGAGTTCTCATAATTCTGTACTTTTTCCAGTACAATTGAGGTATGGTTTGGGAAGAACAATGTTAAAGCATTTGTCCAATTGGGAAACAGATATAAGACCTATAAGCCATAAAAGAAGGAATGGCACTGTGATTTTTCTGACTTGTGACTAGTAGAAACTAGAACTCCCCCCAACTGAATGACACAAGACTATGTGATTTTTTTCAAATGAAACATTTTAAAACATTTTATTTATTATATTTGTATTTTATGTGGATGAGTGTATTGTCTACATGTATGTAAGTACACCTATGTTGTGCAATGCCCACAGAGGCCAGAAGAGGTCATCGGATCCCCTGGAACTGGAATTACGGATGGGTCCTCTGCAAGAACTGCCAGTGCTCTTAACTGCTGAGCCAGCTCTCTAGCCCAAGATTAAAAAAGCCATATGCAGAGTAGTACTTTGAAGTTTTATAAGTGCTAGACTAACATTTAAGAGCCTGATTAATCTTCATTATTACATGGACCAAAGTTGTAATCTTGTCTAGACGCTTTCTCTGTGATCCTAGCACTGTATGAGATCATAGATTTCAGTGCTAAGTGAAGCTAGCTCATACCACTTGTGAAAACAAGTTAAATTTGATTGTTTAAAAAAAATGATTATTGATGGGCTGGGGAGATGGCTCAGCAGTTAGCAGCATTGGCTGCTCTTGCAAAGAACCTAAGTTCAGTTCCCAGCACCCACATGGCAGCTAACAAACATCTATAACTCCAGTTCCAGGGATCTGATGCTCTCTTCTGACCTCCTTGGGCATTGCACGACACAGAGGCACTTACACACATGAGCATAATATGCTCTTACACATGAAATAAAATAAAAATTATAAATAAATATGTTTTATTGTTAAGACATTTTCAGGAATTCTGCAAGCTGTTAAACATGGGCAATTAAAAATTAAATCATGCACATTTAAAGTGTATTAAGAATAAAAGTGTATGCTGACACTCATAACTCTCAAACATTATTTATGTTTCTGAGGATATTCATGTCTATTGTCTTTCCACAATGACAATATCACATAATGGTGGGCAGCCCCTCCTCCCTTTCCAGTTTCCTTACCAGTGACCTGCTGTTGGTAACTTAAAACAGGCCATGATGAGAATACTGACACCGCAGAATTCAGCAAACATGGACAAGCATCATCCTTTATTATTCCGTAGAATATACAAAAATGCAATCAACCTAATATAAATGCATTATAACCCTGAATTGAACTCTTAACCAATTCATTTTGATATAGTCTACTACTCATTACTGATTAAATAGGCCATAAAACACAGAGTTCTAATTAATTATTAGTGTTAGATTCAAGTCTATACTTCTGCTCAGCCCTGTTCCAAGATCAGGCTTACTTTTTCAAGTAATTCTTGGCATTTACAACCAGATGTATCACAAGAAAATCAAATTCCGTCTTCCTAAAATAGAGTACATTATCCTTTTCAGGTCTTGCTCCTTCTCTAGTTACTTTGGTTACTCACCATATTAGAAATATACAATCCCAAAGTTGGAAAAGACATCAGAGATTATCTAACCTAGCTTAGCCACACTATAGATGAAGGAACTGAGGCAGAAACAACCCCAAACAAGAAAACGCCCAGGGTTGCATAATGCTTAGTGGTGCACTAAGGATAACTAGATTTCTAAGTCTCCAGACTCTAGTGTGAGCTGCTTCTACCATCTCCCTGCCTTCTGATAAGCAGAAAGGAGGGGAGGTAGGGAAAGAGGAAAGGAGAGGGAGAAAGGGTAGGACAGAAAGAATGAGAGAAGAGAGAAAAGAGGACGACAGACAGGAAAAAAAAAAAGAGGGAAATTCCTTGCTGATCTTGCTTTGCTTATGCAACATCCATCGAACTTGGCTAGACACCCATCCCTGGACACCCATGCCTATGTGGCTTTCTCTCACCTCCACCACAAATCCCAGGGGTGAGCAAGTAAGACCTTCCATGATTTCTGTCTCTTTGGAAAGGAAGGCTGGAACTGCTGGAGCCTAGAGAGAACGGAAATGACCTTCGGATCTTCCAGTTTGCACAGTCTCCCGTTAACTTTCATGGGTCACAAAAAGATTTAACAGTATGAGAGCTACCAGTAAACCATTACTGTAACATTTGTGTATTTCACTCATTTGAATGCTTCTGGAATGATGTCTTGTCATGTTTCATTGATTTGTGTGATATAACTGAAATATGATGAAAATGCTTTCATTTTAGTATTTCCTAATTTTCTAGGCTCCTCTCTCACTGCAAGTTTGTAGACATGTCAGACTTAACCCTTACCAGGAAGAGCTCAGTACATCTGTTCTAGCACACTGTGTGGCTTCCTGAGCTTCCACCTGAAGGACCTGGCTAGCTATGCCCAGAAGTTGGTTGTGGTTTCATTCAGTAACTCATCAGATACTGATTGAAAACCTTACTTTGTGTCATAAATTGTATCATGTGTTAGGAATATGAGTATGCAGACAAACAAGGTAAAACTCCTGCCCTCAGGGAGCTGCCAACAGGGAGGGGAGCAGAAGAGCAATCTGGCCACGGAAGACACAGAGAACGACTGTCAGAAATATGAGAGGTCATAGCCTAGGTGAGGGTCAAAAGAGCGTTATCCAGGGCTTCCTAGAGAAGGTACTCACTTAGCGGAGTCTTGAAGGGTATGTGCAGGCTTGCTCACCACATGAGTAGAGAGGGGGGCAGTATGAAGGTGTTGAAGCGGAGGGCAACGGGGATCCTAGTGTGAAACATCTAAGCTAAAATTTAAAGAATGGGGAAGCTTAGGGCTTGCAGCAATACTGTTTGTGTAAGGGATAAAGAAAAAGGAAGGCCAGAAGCCATTGTCCTCTCCGCAGACACTATATGTGCAGCAGAACAGCTTTGTCTTCTCCAGGAAAACACTTCATCCGTACACATCTTCCATTTTGAAATCTCGACACAAGAACGTATCTGAGAGAGCTCTAGAAAGAACAGGCAACCAAGATGGATCTCTTCAGAACATGTTGCTTGTTTTAAAAATTCTTTTTATTCATTTTTTCAGTCATTTATGGAGACATTTGAGAAAAGACTTAGAGGAAGTTAACCATACAGATATCTGCAGAAACAGCATTCTTAGCAGAGAGACCAGTCAGTACAAAACCCAAGGGTGGGAGCTTATTTTTAAAAAGAGAGCAGCAAGGGAGCCAGTGTCATTGGAGCAGAACTGGCAAGAGGAAGAGTCAGAGTAATGATGTCAGAAGGGCAACTGGAGGACAAGGCGATTACACAGGCCTTTCAAGTCCTTCCAAGGCTTTGTTTTATTGAGTTAATAGGAATCCTTGCCAGGTATTCAAGCAAAGGAAAGACACCGATTTGAGTTTTAAAAGGTGACTCTAGACATTGTGTGAGAATAGCTTTGTAGAAGGAAGAGGTGTAAACAGGGAGATCAGCAAGAAGGTAATCACAGTAACCAGGGAAGAGATTGAGCAACTTAGAATAACTTGGGCCCTTACAAAGATGGTAGGGACAGGCAGATCCTCAATGGATTCTGAAGTATTAGTCAACTGGATTTCCTAACAGAGTTGATGGATCAAGGATGACACCTTCATGTGGTAGGTATGCTGTAACAAAGCACTATAAACTGAGTTCCCGGCCAGCTAGGGCTACAGGGAGATCCTGTCTCAAAAACTAAACGAAATAAAACAAAATTCACAAAGCAGGAATTCATCCTTCCACAGTGTTGGAGGCTAAAGTTTGAGGCCCAGGTATAGGCAGGGTTGAGTCCTTCTGAGGCCATGAAGGAAGGATTCATTTCAGCCCTTTTCCCCTGGCCTACAGGTGACTGTCTTCATGTTCTTCGGCACCCACGTTTTCATTTCTTGTGAGGACACCAGTCATACTGAATTGGGGCCTGCTCCTAATGGCTTCATCATAACTAATTATGTCCGCAATGGTCTATCCAAATAAGGTCATGTCCTGGGGTGCTGGGGACTTCAGCATAGGAATTTGCGGGCCACACAATTCAATCTGTAGCAAATGACACCAGCATTTTTGGTCTAAATAACTATCATTGACTGAGATGAGGAAGGCTCTTTTTTAGAGCAGTAATATTTTCTTTAGGATATAAAAATCCATGCCAAGAGCATTAGCTCATGCCTGTAATCGTGACACTTGAGAGGCTGAGGCAAAAGGATTACCATGAGTTCAAGGGCAGCCTGGGTTACAGAGTGAGACTGTCTCAAAAAAAAAAAAAAAAAAAAAAAAAAGAAACAATCAATAGAAAGACATAAGTCTGAGCGTAAAATTTGAGAGAAATTTTGGCTTGGAGACATTTTTCATATATAAGATATCCATATGGCTTTATAGACAGAAAACCTTCATATATTCTTATATACATATGCTACATGTATGTGTGTGGAGTGTATCTATATGTGTAGTACTATATGTATATATACTTGGGTGATATAAAGCTATGAGATGATGTCACTAAGGCTGTGAATGAAGCCTGAGAAGGAAACAGGACTCAGGACTGAACCCTGGGAACCTCCGTGATTATGGTGTCAGAGAGAAGAGCAAGTGACTGAGACAGACCCTTCTGGAAATATTATCAGAAGTGAGGACCATAGCCTAGTATTGTTTACAAGTAGTAAAATGGATATGCACGGAACCATAATGTAAGATTACAAGACACATGGAGATCTGAGGAGCCAGAAAAAGGTGGAAGGTTGCTTGGAGGGATAATGGCAGGAGGGATAACATAAGTTAAAGGAGAGAGGGCCATGCACAGACAGATGAAGTCGCCAGGAACTGAGGAACAGGATTAAATTTGCTCTTGGTATTTGAGTTCCAAAATAAACAAAATAAAGGAAAATAAATCTAATAAGAAATAAAAATAGAAATCCCCAGTTATGCTTCTTCGCTTGGGTTCTTTTTATTCACTGCATTAAGCTACAGAGGAAAAAAAACACTCTTCTTAGTTCCCTTTTATTGAGAGCAGTCACAAATAGAAATTCTTTATTGACTTCTGATGGTTTGGTAATAGCACCTGAAAAGAGAAATTTCATGAAGCCTAACTGACTGTGGAAGGGCATGGAAGACAACCGAAATATTTACCGCTGATTTTTAAGAAAGAAAGAGTACTTAACAAAGAAAGTCACTCTGTGTTTGAATATTGGTCTCCTACTCCTCTCATAAGACACTTTTGTGATAGTGTTGCTATGAAAATAAATGACCTGGGTGAGTATAGGGAGTAACCAGGGGGAGCCACAGCCTTGGCTGCCCTGCAGGAAGCACATCGCTAGCTTTTCTAGATCAGAAAAGTGTCATTAGGATTGACCCAACGAATTTGGAACATTAACAATAGCAACTACTAAGCGTACACATATCTGATGAGCCAGTATTTGACTTCTATGTACATACCCAACATAAATGTGTTGTTTATCCCAAAGAGTATGCAAGAGACTGCGCATAGTGATTTGCTCACTTCTCTGTATGTATATTGGCAAAATTACACACACACACACACACACACACACACACACAGACACGAGTGTGCATACATGAGAAGTGCCTTTGTTAATTAGGTCTAACTTCAGTACAGACAAACGCGAAGCAGAATTAATTTGGCTCCTCGGGTGCTAAGGATCATTTCACGAGCTATCACTCTAGCAGTTACTTTTCTTGCTGCTGTGACCAAGAAGCAACTTGGGGAAGAAAGGCTGATTTGGGCTCACATTCTGAGGCCATCCAGTCCATCCTGACCGGGAAGGCATGGCTGCAGGTAGCTCAGCAGCTAAGAGTGTGGCAGCTGCTTGCCTGTATGTCAGTGGAACAAGAAGCAAATCTGCGACAGGAAGCAGACAGGGCTATACACCTCAAGGTTCACCCCCAGAGATCCACTTCCTCCAGCAGTGTCCCACCTCCCAAAGGGTTCACAGCCTTCCAAAACAGTGCCACCAGCGGGGAACCAAGTATTCAAACACAGGACAATGCCTTGGAGACATTCCACATCCCTACAACAGCAGTCACAAATACTTTCAGAGCAACTTCGGGCGGGAGCCAGAAATGAGCACAGGAAAACCTGGGAAAACCTTCACGTCTTTCCCTCTGGCACCATAGCAGTTTTTGCTGTTGTTGTTAAATGGATATAAATCTTTTGCTTTTTCTCAAAGAGAATTTTTCACTCAGGCACAAAAGATAAATTTTGATTAATTTAATAATTGTTTTGACAATCACAGCCTAGACTAGGGACAATGTCATTCAACAAATACTGATGTGCTAATGATATGTCAGGCACTGCATGCCATTTAACCTTATAAGAGCTCAGAGAAACTACAAAGTAAAAATAGCAAATGCTTTGTTCAATGCCAAATAAACAAAAGATTTTTGAGTATGCTGATGATACTTGTTTTATAGTGGTAGTTAAATGCAAGCTGACAACTTTTGTGGTGTATGTATGGTCTTAAAAATAACTATATCCTTTGATTAACTCAGTTGCATTTCTAAAAGCTTGTGCCAAGAAATTACATAGATACATACAAAGATATGTCTCTGAGGAATTGTATCACACATTATTTATGATTATGAATATTGACAAGCTAATGATGAGTGGTTAAATAAATATTGATTTATTTATATAATATGTGATAGAATAGTAGGTAGCTACTAAAGTTACAGAAAAACTTTAATGAAATTGAAAACTGTATTCTTTATAGGGGATTAACTGAAAGGTGTATATACTGTATAATACATTTAAATTTTTTTTAAAGTATAGGGGTTCAGCAGTTAAGAGCACTTGCTGTTTGTCCAGAGGGACCCAGGTTCAGTTCCCAGCATCCACATGGCAAGTAACAACCATTCATAACTCCAGTACCAGTGGATACAAGTCCCTCTTCTGGCCTTGGGGGCACTGCATACACATAGCACAGGCAAAACACTCATACACACAAAAATATAACAAAGTATTTAAAAATATAGATGTATATAAAGAGAATACCAGGAAGCTCTGTCATGAGATGCTAATAGCATTTATTATTTGAGTAGTAAAATTTCAAGTAATGTAAAATATTTCCTCTTTTTTCTTTACATATTTTCAAATTTTTCAAATTTTATTAATTTTAATTTAATTAATTTTATTTTCTGTGTATGAGTGCATTGCCTGCATGTGTACCTGTGACATGCAGTGCCCACAGGGGTCAGAAGAGGGCATCAGATCCCCTGGAACTGGAGTTACAGTGGTTGCTAGCTGCCACATTGGTGCTGGGAATCAAACGTGGGTCCTCTGCAAGAGCAGCCAGTGTTCTTAACTGCTGAACCATCTCTCAAGCCCTATTTTCAAATTTTTATACAAAACATTTAACATGAAAAATGTCAAGGACCAGCAAGATGGCTCAGTGGTTAAAGGTGCTTGCCATGCAAGCCTGACAATCTGAGTTCAATCTCCAGGATACACATGGTACAAGGAGAGAACTGACTCCACAAAGTTGTCCTTTGACTGCCACAGGCACACTGTGGCATGTGCTAACCCCCGTCCCCCCATCATGCATACACATCATACACACACATCGTACACACACAATTAAAAACAATATTTTTAAAAGTCAAAAGATTTTATAATTAAAAGTTTACCATTTAAATGACCAATGTAAAGCTAGAGATTTGCTATGGGTAATGATTGATTTGGGGCTGAGTGAGAGGGAGACATTTCAGAGAAGCTGAGTGATGGTATCATCTCCATCATACTAAAGATGGCACCCAGGTGCATGGACAAGCTCTGGTATTCATAAAAAGATCAGCCACATTACTTAATGCACCTAGACTGTTTATCCAATCCCCCCCAAAATAAAGAGTATTTCTAAAGCATATGGAATTAATTTTCACTCTGCATTGCATTGTTCCTTTATGTATTAATTTTTCTAGCACATATAGTTAAAATATTTTACAATATTAGATTTTTCCCCTGTTTGGGGGCAGTAGTGACTGCATTTAAGTTTCATCCTTTGTAAACTTTGTTTGTGTTAATCCAGAGCTCCTGAAAGACAATCATGCTGCTCTCCTTCACCATGTCCACAAGCAGCAGGCATTCGGCAATCAGCAGCAGGCAAACGCCACTGAAAAGCATTTAGGTATACGCTCCTGTTTGCAAGGCTTTTTGTCTTACTAGGTCTTTATTCTTGGTGTATATATTAGCAAGTAACTTCCTACTACAGAATTCCAAACTTAGGAAATAGATTCTAGCTTTGAAGACAGGAACTCTTTCTAACGGGGGAAAACAGTTAAATGCTGAATTATCAAATGCCTTCTTTGAAATTAAAGCAGAGGAAAGATAGGCAGAGCCTCCTGGGAAGCACTGAAGAAACTCCTGGGAGCAGTAGCATGAAGCTTCAAGGGTTCTCTGTGAAGCTACAGCATCATCCCTTACAGAGAGCTATATTTCATGACCTGCCATTTCTTACTCCCACTTCCTAGTGGGTCTAACAGGGCTCAGGTTTAAATGGTTCAATTCCTAGTGCCTGAAACAGTGCCTGACACCTACAATTAAGTCTCTTTTGCATTATTAGACAAATGTAAATGGAGTAATGATGAATAAAAGAAATACTCATGGTTTGAGATTTACAAAATAAAGGAAAATTAAGAGTGTTTAATTCTTCATGTATGTATGTGCATTCATGCCTGTGCACCTGTGCACATGTGTGTGTATGAACATATGGGAGTTGTATGAAGACCAGAGGTCAACCTTGGGTATTATTCTTCAAGATCCATTCACCTTGTTTTTAAAATGAGACAAGTTCTCTTACCGGCCTGGAGCTTATCAAGTGGGCTAGTCCCAGGGTTCCTGTCTCTACATCCCAGTGATAGGGGATTATAAATGTGTACCAAAACACCTGGATTTTCTTTTTTTAATGTGGATTCTAGGGATTGAACTCAGATTGCATGCTTACAAAGCAAGCAGTTTACTGAGTTTTCTCCCCAGCCTGAGAATTTTATTCTTTATACATTTAGATGAAGGTTAAATACCAACTGGGGTCAAATAGGCAATGAATTAGATGGTAGCTGGTAGTGTTGTTTGTGCAAATGAACACAAGGGCATTTCAGACTAAGTACAAGGAGCCTTCTCAAGGGGAGGAGGCTGACTCGGTTGCAGCCTACTGCGGCCATATGAAGGCACCATACAAGTCTGCTAGTTCTTTCCTTTCATTTCATTTCTTTATTGTGTTGATGCTGCTGCTGCTGTTAATGCTGCTGTTGTTGTTTTTGTTTTTTTGAGATAAGATCTCCCAACTCACTATATAGACCAGGCTCTTCTTGAACTCACAAAGATCCTCCTGCCTCTGCCTCCCGAGTGCTGGAATTAAAAATGTGCACCACCATACCTGGCCTTCTTTATTTTTAAATCTAGGTTTATATGTATGTGAAAACTCCAAGATTTTAAATATCAGCTCAAACTTTAAAGACAGATTAAATATGTTTTACATGCACATTTAGGCAGTAGAACACAGATGTAAAACTTGTGATTTAGACTCTACTGTGCCTGAAAACATCTATTCCTAGGATGTGTGTGCATGCACATGCATGTGTATATGATATTATGTGTTATTACAAAAAATACTTCCATGGAAGCTAAGAACAAGAAAAAGGTAGGCACACTGCGGGAGAGTTCATAAGCACTGGAATCAGCTGGTAGAAAAGTACTAGATGGTTTATACTTGGGGGAGGTTGGCCAATGGAATTTGTCAGGCACATTAACTTATCTCTGAATTTTGAAATATTTTTCTCTGTGAGATGATCATCTGTGTTTGCTAATTGTGCTCATCTAAATTAGGGTTCAACCCTCACAGAAACTGGAAGATATGACACTATCCTGTTTGATGATGATAATGTCAAAGGAATAGCTTCCAGGTCCTGGAGAAAGACATTCCTGGGTTGTAAAACCAGCACAAGGCTTTTAAAAAAGATTTACATCTAAAATGAGGCAGAGAAAGAATGTACAATTCCACATTTTCTAAAGTAAGTACTCTAAGAAAAGAGATGTTAGATGCCTAGAATCAGGAAGACATCTGAAGTTCAAACAAGCTGAGGCAAACTTCAAGACTGTCTCTATCTTAAGGCATTGAAGATGTTGATTCACATCAGTAGGCCAGTTTTAAAGAAGTGTTAAGTTCCACGCATTTCAACCCCAGATCAGTCTTCTCTCCTTCCTTCTAAGACCTAGAACACTAGGAAACCATGTTTAGGGAATAGCAATGCTGTGTAAGAATTCTATCCATTTGCTCCCCTGTGTTCTCCACCCCCAGCTGCTTATAACTGTGCAAACCTGAGCGATTTAACTGCTTGGAGCCTTGGTCGCTTCCTTTATAAGTGGGCACAATAAATACACAATACATTCATTGAACGAGGAGTAAGTCTGATCTGACACATGAAAACAACTCAATAAGTGACAAGTACAGCTAGTTGTAGTGAAACAACTGATTTCAGCTAGCTCTCATATGCGCTATTATAAAGTAATACTAAAACATCAATATCTATAAAATATACAGAGAGGTGGAAGAAAATAGTTACAAGAAGTATAGATTAAATCTATCAAAACCAGAACAGAATAAATGATCAGTGAGGTAGTGATTGCTTCTGAACACTGCACCCTGTCCTCTGCAACTTTACCTGACCTCCTGCCCTACTGTCCTAATCCTGTTCCCTCCAAAGGTGTTTTCCCACACAGACCTCCTATCTTCTTTATATTCAGCACTAGCAGAAAGCAATTTAAACATTTACAATCCTTGTTGTAGGACTTTCCTTTCTCACATTTATTGCTTGTAGCATTTTACTCCCAGAAAAGCCCTTGAGGGACCTAACTGACTTTTCAAGAATTCTATGTAATCCCGCTCCACCCCACTGCACCCCTTTGTTTGTATCTTAGTAGCAACTTGGAGATTTGGACTCTGCCCTCCTAACTGTGCTCAGAATGTCTCCACAGAAGTGGTCTGTTTCATCATCCAATGAGCATTGCCTGTTTGTTGATGTGACAGACCTGTGGAAGGAAGCCAGGCGCCTATAGTGGCGATCCTGGGGAAAATTTAAGCAGCTGTGGCCATGTAATTTAAAACCTCAGAAGAGTGTGCTGTGCTCTGTGCACAGCATTAGTACAACATGAGGGCTGGATGCAGCTGGCTCTCTGGAAGACGTCCTTGCCCGTTGCCGGACAGAGAAGTTTGAGAGGCAAACCTGGGTGCAGCCGGAAAGGTCCAGATAGATGAGCTTGTGGCATCCGTTTCCCAAGTTCAGGTACTGTAAACCTTTGTCCGTGAACTTTCGGCAGTAAGCCAAACTGAGATTCTGTAAGTTGTGGAAGTGCCTGAAGAGACAGGGCAGGCGAGAGAAGAGAGTAAGGAAAGTCATTACACTTTGGCTGTTCTGACATCTTTCTTGAGCCACTATGACAAAGAGAAAACTGTACATGACTCCTGTCTCCTTGCAGATGTTCAACCGCTTAACAACTGCTGACTCTCCATGTTATTTAAAGGAGAGTCTAGCAGTATACCAGGTAATGCATGACTACAGTCCAAATGAAAAGAAATTTTAAAATACTTGGCTAGTTTTTTTTTTTTTTTTTTTTTTTTTTTTTAGAGACTTGAGGGGATAAAACTTTTTTTTTTTTTGGCCAGGGGGAGCAGGAGACTTGCATGCATATTGTTGGACAGTTTGTTGCTGAAACCAAAGTTAGAATTTATTTTATTGTTTTTTAGTTCTTATCTCTGAAACATAAAACTAATTGGCAAAATGTTGAGAAAGATAAACCTTTTGTAAACATTTAAGTGGAAACTAACTTTGTAGTGTCGAGGATCTGAGATAGGAAGAAGACAAATTTGCACACTGAATGTGGCAGGCTCTTAAAATGGATCTGATAAGAAAAGGGTTTGAAAAACAGATTTAAATGTGCCTGGTGTTGTAAGTAATGGTTTCACCATGATAAGTAAAAATAAGAAGAGACTGATGTACATGACTTAAACAAGGGTTAAGAACAGTGTGTCAATAAATGGACAACACATGAGAAGAATAGAAATTACATTGGAGGCTATCAGTCTCACTGGAATTTAAACATGAAATATGCCATTGCCACAATGACCAAAATGAGAGCTTCCAGAAAAAAGGAGGGTGGTCAGGATGAGTCTGTACCACGCAAGGGCTGGCATTCTGAGGACATTCTGTGGATGTGTTTTCTAGCCCTCTTAAACATGGCATTCTTTAAAAGTGCAAAGACTCCCACTGTCGCCTGCCCTTGCAGTGGGATTAACAGCATGCTCTCCGTTTGGAATTTTAGCAGTTTAGCAGCAATGAGAAGGCTGGAAGAATGAGACGTAGGGAGAAAATGCCTCTCTGCCTTCTGCCTCTTAAAAGCTTGCAAATAAATAGCAGCGTTGATCTTCACATAAACGGAAAATAAGATATGCAGGCATTGCCCACTAGTCAGATTTAATCCTACAACTTGAGATCTATTTCTACATTTAATGGTTCTATTTCACAGCAAGTTACTGAGTCAGAGCACACATTCCCCTCTGGGAATGGCTCTGTGCATGATATTCCACACAAGAACAAGGGAAGCCTTTGGACCACAGTGACGTGGGGGGGGCGGTGTAGGGTTTGGAAGGAGAGAGCATCCTAACATCCCCAAACACATCCCTCCTCCCGCCCCCTAGCCAACTAAGAGTGTGCCAAAGCTCTGCAAATGCTATTTATTCCTCTCCCTTGGGGATGCCCCTATGATTCACCAATTGTTTTGGGATAGAGGTGGGGCATGTCAGTTCTAACCACCTCAACTCTCTAACACAGAAATGGGAATTGCAAGGTAGGGAGCACAATACCATGGAAAATACACAAGAGTTTGGACTCTGACCAAACTGAATTCGAATCCTAGCCTTGACAGTTACTGCAACATCCCTAACTTATCCAGTTGCTAAGTAAAAATAGAATATCTTTTTTTTAAGTTTAATAAAATGTGAGGCTTCTGGTCTTCTTGGCCCTCAGTTTTCTCATCTTTCATGTAGATGTAATCCCATCTGCTCTTCCTTTAAAAAGAATGAAAATTAAATAAGAACTCAGGTATAATAGTATTATCATCAGGATGGTTTTGACAATTAAAATCAATGGAGACACAGTAGACTTTAAGAATGTATGCATTGTGGGGCTGGAGAGGTGGCTCAGCAGTTACAAGCACTTGCTGCTCCTGCAGAAGGCCCAGGTTCAGTTCTCAGCATTCACATGGCAGCTAACAACTATCTGTAATTCCAGGTCCAAGGGATCCAATGCCCTCTTCTGGTTTCTGCAGGTATTGCACAAAACGGGTGCAGTTGCATACATGCAGGGAAAACACACATAAAATAAAAATAAATAAATCATAAAAATTAATTTTAAAAAGAATGTATGCATTATTACTACTACTACTACCTCCAATAACAACATGTTACTCTTCATTTATTATTTGCGTATATGTGTATCAGATATGCGCATGTATGTGCAGATGAGCATTGGCACGTGCAGGTAGGTATATGTGTGTGTGCTTGTGTGTGTGTGTGTGTGTGTGTGTGTGTGTGTGTGTAGGCCTATCATTCCTAAGATTCTGTTCACTTTGTTTTTTGAGACAGGGTCTCTCATTGCCAAGCGTGCTAAGCCAACTGGCCAGGAAGCCAGTTTCCCAGCTCTGGGTTTACAAACTCAAGGGCTACTATACCTGGCTTTTTTTTCAAATAAAGGGCCTGGGGTAGAGGTCGAACTCAGACAAAGCAAGCACTTTACCAATTGAGTTATCATCCCAGGCCAACAAAATAATTATATTTATGGAGTTTCTACTATCTTCTTTCATTGAATGGAACAGGTGCTAATCTGAGTCTGGAGGATGTCACATGAGGACAAGACCTTGTCCAAGTATATCGTTCCACTTCTTTAAATTCATATGGTCAATTAACAAATATCAAAAATGACAATTGAGTGAGGGACTTAATTAACTATTCTTGTATCGTAGCACAATATTTTAAAATCATTTTTTAAAATTTACATTTAGTATTTGTGTGTGGGGGCCGGATGACATGAGCATTCTACTGCACACAAGTGAGGTCAGAGGAAAGCTTGAGGTAGTCAGTTCTCTTCTTCTACCATGTGTATCCCAGGTAGTAGATTGAACTAAGGCTGTCAGACTCGGAGGCAGGTGCTTTCACCCACTGAGCCATCTCTTATATTCCCCTGTATTAGAGCTTAGTGAAAACAGAGAGAGTTTTCACTGTGCCAAAATGCACAGACCCCTGAATTTATCTCAAGCACCTTGCAGGGATCCACTGGCACCAGGTTAAGAGCTTTGAAAAAAGAGATTGCTCATTAGACTAAATTGCTCCTAGGTTAAAGGGCTCTAGACAGTTCCCCTCAAAGTGGGACCCAGGGTCCCACTGAATAGAAAAGCAAACAATGAAAATGTTAACAGCCTTGCAGCCCTTTTAGGGATTTACAGGACTTCAGATAGAAAGCTGCTAGAGTGGGGGAAGTATTGTTTAATAGTGAAACCACAACTGCAAATTTATGCAATACTGATATTAATAAAATTTTGGCAAAGAAATGTTTCTCCTACATGACTAAGATCTGGTTCAGCATTTTCCCAGCACAGAGACCCCATGATAATTCCATTTCTGCTGTGAGGCAAAATATTTGTGGTGTTTTTATCTTTTCCTAATTATGTGACAACTTTTTACTGAGATATGGGTTTTCTCTTTATAATTTATTTCCTGAAAATACTATAATCTTTAAGAAAGTAACTATTCTTAGGGCTAAGAATGGCTCAGTGGTATTACATTGGCTGTTCTTGCAACAGACCAAAGTTCAACTCCCAGCACCCACATGGCAGCTAACAATCATCTGTAATTCCAGTTCCAGGGAATCTGACGTCCTCTTCTGTCCTCCATGGGCACCACACGACATGGATGCACTAACATACATGCAGGCATGACTTCATGTCCATAAAATAAAAATAAATTAGAAAAAATAAACTATTCTTTTTTTGTTTTTTTGTCTTTTTTGAGACAGAATCTCTTTGCAGCCCCAACTGGCCTGAAACTCACTGTGTAGACCAGGCTGGCCTCGAACTCACAGACATCTGTCTGCCTCTGCCTCCTGAGTTCTGTGGGATTAAAGGTGTATACCACCACACCTCACTGAAATTTACCATTCTAAAAGAAACTACAGAAATTATTATTTTTGTTCTTTCTTTTGATTTTGTTTCCAATGAAGGACTGAAGTATTTTATGTTAGACCTTTAACACCCAGGGGAGTTGCCACTAGAAAGAGTGTAATATCATGTATTTAATTGAAAATTTTCTATTAAAACCACCAAAACAAAGCCCAGTCTAGAACAACAACAAAAAAAATTCAGGTGGATTCCTTGAGTGTTTGGGCTCTTTAATTTCAAGAGGAAGTTTCAAGAAGTAGAATGCTGCAGAAAATCAAAATGGAGTGATGTGGCCTCAGGGTGAACTTGAGGCTGTCCACTCAGACAACAGCTTACTCTGTCTGCTCCTCTTTGATGGACATTGGTAAGACTATGTAACATGATAATCCCTGTAAACAAGAAATTCCCAAGCCAGCTAAAGGGTCAATTAATCTACATGAAAAATAATTACATACCACTCCACTACAACACATAAAGATGCATTAAAGAGCAAAGATCAACCCTGTAGCCCCACCTACTTGGGAGGCTGAGGCAGGAGAATCACTTGAGCCTAAGAGTTCAAAACCAGTGTTTGTATGAACACAGTCATTATTGGGAATTGTTCTCGACATAACAAGATTGACTGTGATTTGATAATTGTGGAAGCTGAGATATGGGTATGGGGAGGGGGGTCCATTAAACTGTTTCATCTACTTTTCTATGTATCTGATATTTTCTATAGAGAAATTAACAGTGTACTAATAAACTTATGTAAAGACTGAAAAAAAAAAGAGTTCAAAAACAGTCCAAGCAACCATAACAAGAGGCCCATCTCAAAAGAAAATAATCCTAATAGTCTTACTGTTGATTGCACACCCAGAAAGTCTTGTAGATTGTAGTTAATTCTTACATGGTAAATAACTGGATAAGTATTGCTGCTAGAAGGCAGGAAGGCACTGGTCTTCTGGAAGATAGCATGACTTAAAGGGATGAAAGTATTTGGTGGAGAAAAGAAAGGTTTCTCAACTGCAAAGAAGGGAAGCAGTCAGAAGACCAGAGGTCAGGGCTTCTCTTGGGCAACCTGGTTAGGTACATTTAATGTTAGGGACAGCAAGGAAAAGCCAAGACATGATACAGCTATTGCAGGGTGACTTTTCTTGTGGCATGAAGCACAGCAGTTTGAAGGGAAGAAAGACCAGAGACAGAACCGGCAAGATGCTATGCAAATAAGGACCTGAGTGTGACACCAATGTTGTGGTAACAGAAATAACTGCAAAGGGTCAAACTCCGGAAATATTAAGAAGCAAAAAGTTCCTGGCATACAGGATGGGCCTGCAAGGTGACTCAGCAGGTAAAGGAGTTTGCTGCTTGTAAAGCTTAACAACCTGAGTTCTATCCCTAAAACCTACATGGTGGAAGGAAAGAATTGATTCTTGCAAGTTGTCTTCTGACCTCCACAGGCACATGGTGGCTTGTGTCCCCCACTGCAAACAAACAAAAAACCCACAAATAAATAATAATGAGAACGAGCTGTGGAGAGTCCTCATTTTTAACTTTAGAAAATTAACCAAGTTCCCAAAGAAGTGAGGAAAAATATTCAAACAAAAAACTGGAAAATCATTGTTACCAAGAAGGGCAAAGAATTTTTTTTTCCTGGCACCTGATTTCTTTGGAAAGAAGTACACAAGGCAATGAAGAGGAATGACATCAGCAAGAACCACCATTTCTCTGGTTATTCTGAGTTTAAAGAATAGTTTTGCATACCCAAGCATATTTGAAACAATGGAAAACACAGAAAAATAGACAATCGCGTGGTGGCGCACACCTTTAATCCCAGCACTTGGGAGTCAGAGGCAGGCAGATCTCTGTGAGTTCAAGGCCAGCCTGGTCTCCATAGTGAATCCAGGCCAGCTGGGGCTACACTGAGACCCTGTCTCAAAAAGACCAAAAAAAGAAAACAAACAAACAAACAAACAAACAAAAAACCCAAACAAAAAAACAACAAGAAAAAAAAGAAAAATAGACAATCATGAAATGTATTTTTATCATACATCAGTTAGTGCACTTTTTCACATGATAAAAAGTATCAGTAGGGGCTGGAGAGATAGCTCAGTGGTTAAGAGAACTGGCTGCTCTTGCAGAGGACCAAGGTTAGATTCCCACATGACAGCCAACAACCACCCATAACTCCAGTTCCAGGGGAATACGACACCTTCCGATCTCTGTGAGCATTGCACAACATGGATGCACTTACATACATGCAGGCAATATACTTATACACAAAAAAGTAAAATAGTAAATAAAATAAAAATAAATAAAAACCATCAGTATGAAGTAGCACTTATTCTAAAGTTTCACTGAATAGAAAGAACTAAAAATTAAAGCCATAACAAATTTTTATTTGGAATTCAACTTTCCTATCTTGCCTACTAAACTATGCCTTCAGTTCTAAAATAAATGTCCCCCAAATTTAATCACATATCCATACTAATATGTTAAATTTCCTAAGGGTAAAAAGGGTCTTAAAGTAGGTCTGGTAAGAATGTTTAAAAAAATTAATATTTTATTTATTATTTTTATTTTATGGTGTATGAGTGTATTGCCTGCATGTATGTAAGTGCACCCATGTCATGCAATGCCCACAGAGGACAGAAGAGGTTGGATCCCCTGGAACTGGAATTACAGAGTTGTTAGCTGCCATGTGAGTGCTGGGATTTGAACCCGGGTCTTCTGCAAGAACAGTCACTGTTCTTAACCGCTGATCCATTTCTAAAAGAAAAGAGTAAAAGAAATCAACCATGGTGGCTCACATCTGTAATCCCTGTATTTGGAAGGCTAAGGCAAAAAGATTGCCACAATTTTAAGCCAGCCCAAGCTATATAGTAAGTTCAAAGCCAGTCTGGGCTATGGAGTGAGAGCCTGTTTCAAAACAAAACAAAACAAAACTACAATTTATAATGTGCTATAAACTACTTTTAAATCATCTATTTTGCAAATTCAGATTTTCATGTATGGATTTTGCATTTTATAATATTCTCTTTCTCTGTGTATATATAAATACACATATACATATATACTATTATATACTCTACATGCTATTATATGTAATTATTCTTAAACTATTTCACCACGAAATCGCAATAAATTCACAAAAGTAGACATAACTCATAGTCATATACATATATACACATATACATAATTATATCTTAGTATGGAATATTTAAATAAAAGTTCTGAATGAGATTCTAGATCACAGGACTACAAGACATTAAGGAACTGCCGAGCATCTTGGGTATGCTCACAGGTCTCCCACAGTCATGTTCCCGGAGCTGGTGTGCACCAGCTTATGAGCTAAATTTTTAACATCTTCACCCAAGTCCATATTAAATGACACCATGTTAATAACGTATAACAACTTATAACTGGCTATAGTGGGGGTTACTTTTTCCACAGAAATCAGGAAATCCTACAAATCAGGACTTTCTTCTCTCCATTACCTTAGCCAATGCTCAGCATTTATCAAAGCGCTGCTGTCTTTGGAGCACCTTCAGGAAGTACCAAGGCAGAGAAGGCTAGCTAGTGGAGACACATATGCAGAAAAAATGATGAGAGAACTGATGGAAGCTTTGAAGGACCATGATAAAATCTGATCTAGAAATAAGAAGGGATTGGTCAAGACAAACCCTGAGTAAATGGCTAGAAGCATTCAAAAGAGAAATGTCTTCCTGAGCGTTTTCCTCAGGAAACATTCCTGAAACGTTTTCCTTGAGGGAAAGTTCAAGTTTCAGTGTTCAAAAGGTTTACTATGTTCCAGGAAAAAATAATTAGAAGAACACGATTAAGCTTGAGAAATATTTTTAATTTCTTAGAGAAAAAGAAAGTTTTGCAAATATCTTAGTAGTTATCTTAGGCTACCAGGAAAGAGCAAAAACTCATGCTCCCCTTGAAGCAGCACAAGAAGAGTTGTAAAGCCATAACAAGGCTTGACTGGAGGGCGACACACCAAGAGAAGCTGTTCATCTCCTAATATAATAATCATATTCAGAGATCACTGGCTGAAAAATGTAACGGTCGTGCATCTCTCCTGAAAAAGAAGTTCTAAGATTATATCTCTAGACAGCATAGGATGATTCAAGAATTAAAAGAACTAACAAAGATTGTAAGATTGATGCTGGAGAGATGGTTCAGTGGCTAAGAGCATTATTTGCTTTTGTAGAGGACCCAGGTTTAGTTCCCAGCACCCATAGCAGCTAACAACCATCTGTAACTCCAGTCCCAGGGATTCAACCTCCCTCTTCTGGCTTCTGCGGGTATTGCATGCACAGGTGCACTTAACATACATTCAGGCAAGACACTCATAGACATAAAACTAAAGTAAATAAGTCTCTCCTAATTTTTTCTAAATTAAAAGAGAGTAAGAGCTCAGGCATGGTACTTCAGGCCTGCACTCAGGAGGCTGAGGCTGAGGCAGGAGGATCATGAGGCTGGTCTGGGCTACATAGTGAGATCCAGCCTCAAAAAGAAAAAAAAAAAAGATACCAGGTGAGGTGGTCCACACCTTTAATCCCAGCACCTTGGAGGCAGAGGCAGGCAGATATCTGAGATCAAGGCTAGCCTGGTCTATATACTGAGTTCCAGATCAGTGGAAGGGTTGGGGGGGGGGGGCTACAGGGAAACCTTGTCTCAGGAAAAAACAAAAACAAAAAACATGAAGGAAAGGAAGGAGAAAGAGAAAGGAAAGAAAAGAAATCAATGCAATTGTGGGGAAAAGACATTCAATGAATGACCTAAACTAGTTATTACATCATCATAAGTATGACTACAACATTACGTGTAAATATTAATATCAATATTAAAAGGAAAACTAAACAATATCTAAAATCACAATAAATAGTTTTTTTCACACAGGGAGTAGAAGTACAAAGATGCCAACTTCAAGGGAAAAGTGAATGCACCAGACCCCTTGTTGAATGCAGAGAGTCCAAAATTACTTTTTCATCTTAACTTTGATAATTAGGATATGTATCTTAAAGCATATTTTTAAAAGCGTACAAATAACCAATGGTTACAATATACAACAGAATGTACATATAGCTTCAGATGTCATCATAGTATAAAAGTAAGCAACATAGCTCCTATGGCAAAAACCAGAGACCCTGAGTACAGTGTAATAATGTAAACACAAAAACATAAAACAAGGCAATAAAATTAAGAGTCACTAAATTTTTAAAGGAAATATTAATCTTTAATCTGGCTGTGGCAGAAGTGGTGGAGGCAAGACTGTCAGGAGGTTAAGGCTAACCTTGACTTCATAATGAGTTTGAGACCAACCCGGACTACTTAAGACTCTGTCTCAAAAAACTCAAAAAGAAAAAGGAAGAAGAAAAATTAAGCTTTTGAACTGTCCTCTTCAATAGGCATGAAGGGCGAACATTTTTAAAAACAGAAGCTAGCTGCATGCTGTACATAAAAGAGAAAACTAAAACCCAGTAACATAAAGGCTAAAGATTCAGGAGCACAACAAGTTCTCCACAAACAGCGCAAGCAGAAGAGAGCAAAGGTGAATGTATTCATAAGGATTTTAAAAGTTCAAGGTCAGTCTGCTAGTGTATGCTTGTAATCACAGCACTGATGAGGCTGAGGCAGGAGGCCTGCAAGTCTGCGGGTGGTCGTCTGGACAGGGAGACCCAAAATTAGACTCAACCCCCAAAATTAGAAGTTTGATTATAATTAGTGACTAATATGCCAATATTATATTAGGACACATCGAGAAGTTATATCTATGAGCATACATCTATACGCAGAATTTTGTTTTCTTAAACTCTCTTTGTTTTAAACATTCAGGGATGATATGCTGAAATTAATTACAAACTAGTCCTTCAAGAAGTCTGAATTCTAAAATAGCTGAAGTAATTTAGCCCATATTTCTTGCCTATAGTACATAATTAAAGACAGAAGTTTAATCAAAGAAATGTCAACCACATTAAACAAAAAATTCTTCTCTAAATAATTACTGGGTCATAAAGGGAATCAAATATAGACTCCTTGTCTAGAAAATGGAAATAATATTTAACAAGTCTTATAAGCTTTCCCCAAATTCTTATTTAGAAATAACCACATAGACCTAAATGTGTCATTTTAAAAGGAAATAAATCAATTAAGTCATTCAAACAAAAGTTTAAAAAGATAACTGCATCTCATATTCAAACTTAAAAAGGACCATTTAGAATATAAAGTTAAAACATACTATCAGAAAGACTAACAATCACAACGACAATGAGAAAGATTTCTAGAAATAATGCTCACAAAAACTAGCTGACTAAAAATTTTATCGAGAGATTTAAAAATTTTGAAAAATGTGAAAAAGATACCATATTTCTGACCAAGTGAATAAACACTGGAAAAATATAAATCACTTCTTTTTATTTTATTTATTATTTTTATTTTATGTGTATGAATGCACTGTCTGCATGTATGTAAGTGCACCCACATCATGCAATGTCTGTGAAGGTCAGAAGAGGATGTTGGATTCCCCTGGAACTAGTTTAGCCACCATGTGGATGCTTGGGAATTGAACCCGAGTCCTCTACAAGAGCAGCCAGTGCTCTTAACCACTGAGCCATCTCTCCAGCTCCATCAGTTCTTTATGTTTACTTATCAGTATAGAGATAAATATTTAACTAGTTCTCCAAAATGTGTGTAAATATATGTTTACTATAAAATTCTATATCTTGCTATCTTACAGATAAAAGATTATATATCATATAATTTATAAATACTAATAAATTATATAATATTCTTTATAGTCAGTTCTATATAGCCAATTAATTCCCACACAATACTTCCACTGATTTTTGTTTTTGTTTTTGTTTTTGCCTGACTTTTACAGATATAGCCAGCAAACTGATGGTTGCAATTGAGGCAGGATTAGGGTTTACATGAGTTACAGCACACTCATTTTATTCAAATGTTGCATCCATTTGCATTGAAGACTTAGGCAAACCAAGGCATATACCCAGACTGATCTCAACCTATAAAAACATGAGTCCTTTCTTTACTGAATCAAACAATTTTAAAGAGTTGAAGAAATATTTCCTCAAGTTTTGTCTTATTAGGATGTGGTAGCTACAGATATGATGTACTTCTTAATTTACTCTGCTTTATAAATTTCCTTTTTCAACAATTCCTTAAGTCTAAACAACCACCAAACTTTTATAAGTCAAGTATTTATTTATTATGCTTGTTATTTTCCAAGATGTAGAATACTCCCCATCAGCCTCATCCAAGCTACCAGGGATAGATCACTGATGGAAGATCTGGGCAGCACACAATGGCTATGAAAACCTCAAAGATGCAGATAAAGTTATATGCAGAGAAATATTAGGAAGGAACCCATTTAAAATATTTATCACCTAAGAACTATATATGCATGTATGAAAGAATCAGAACTATAGTCAATAAATAATGCTGGATTTAAATTTTTTAATTAAAAATTTTCTATATAACAGGGAGAGTGTAAAACCTTCCTGGATATTGGGCCACACACAAACAGGCCTTGGGTCACATGGGTCATTGTTTGTTGACCTTCAGTTTTCATTTCTGTTTCATTCATCACTAAATAAATTATAAATGGATTATATGTCTGAGTTAAAAAAAATACAGTGAAGAAAAGGGTAAATAACTTTAAAGGTATCCAAAGAAATTCTAAAAAGAAGGCTTTGCAGATTTGAGTAAAGAAAGGATGGCAGCTTAGTTAATGGCCTAAACAGGAAACACAGTGCCACTTCTTTGAGGTTTTCTCATTTATGGAAACTGGTTAGAGTCAGAACATAGAGAAAAATACCACCCAGAATTTCTTCTGCTTAAGTTTTTCCAAATGTCTCACTGTTATTTTTCAATGAATCTCAAAAAGTTATATTCTCAAAAAAGTTCAGTCTTTCACAATAGTATGAGAAATGTTTTTGCACAGTCAAAATTGAAGGTCTCCCAATATGATCAGGTACTGTGACTGATTAGTCTTTCCCTGGTGAAAACAGAATAACTGAATAAGATAAATTTGGTAAAGTTTCAGAATCGGCCAGCTTTGTATTTTCTGTCCCTTCTCCAGAGAAATGCTGGCTAAGGAGAAGCAGCCCCCACACTTCAAGGATGTCAAAGTCTATAGCCATTCTGAAGCCAATAGTTCCAGATTCTCTGGAGGTGGTAGCATCTATCTCAATGGGGCACAGGATACCCCAAATCTGGACAGTATTCACAGGTTGAGAAGGTAGGATGCTGGAGTTCTATTACAGAAAGATCTCTGACACCATACTGTAAGTTCACTGCCAGGCTCAAATGCCCAAAAAAGGGGAGCAGAACAGGACAGGCAAGGTCCATCTCGAGCTACTGAGTGCATTGTTACAAGAGTGACAATACACTGGCCAAGATAGAAGGCCAGTGATCAATTGTACCTATCAAGCACAGAGAGTGCAGATACCAGCTTGGGGCTGGAAAGCAGAGTTCAGTGATTGAAAAGCAGCAGTCTGCTCCTCAGAATAGTTGTGGGTCATGGTTGGGTACTAGTGATGGGGGAATTATCTTTAAGGACTACTAGAACAAACCAGAACCTAGAGGAGAACAGTTATTTTCAATGTGATGCAAAGAGCATAAGTAGCAGCATCCAGGAAGCAGAAGTCATGATTGCAAAGCCAGCCCGGGGTACACAATGAGACCTCCCCCACCCCCTCAAACCAACCAACAAAAAACTGCATGCCTTACCTGGGCAGGAGTCGCATAGTCCTGTTGGTGATAGTTGTGTTGGATAGATTGAGATACAGAACCTCAGGACAGCCCTCGGAAATGTGCCTCATAGATTCATCCTACATTAAAAAGAGAAAAAGGAATCTTACCAAATCCTAACAGGCTTCTCAAGTTCTCCATTCTCTAGCTTGCTGCCTGTCCCAGAAAAAAATTCACACACAACTTGGTCTCCTCATATTCTTTGATAATAGTTCAAATAAAAATGAGAAACTAGCAGCTTTATTTGAAGCTTCATTATTCCCTCTTCTCCTCCTTCCTTTAAAATAAAATCCAATTCCATCACAGTAACACTTCCTTAAAAAGTGAACCTTTGCAAGTTCCACGTGTGACAGGAAGTTTGAGCACAGATAGCACAGCGTGAAACATTCTCAACTCCCAGATACAGGAAGGTGGTCAGAAACTGGCCCATTTTAAAACCTACTAAAACTGTTCTAAAAGATGGAAATGGTGAACACTCAGTATCTGAACTTCATTAAGCAAGTCCATGTTAGACATGAGTATTTAACCCAGGTGTATATTTGTGGTATGTTACTAAGTTTCTGTGGTTCTGATAATGAATGTATTTAAAAGAACTAAACAATTTCTACCAAATTCATGGTAAGTTTGAGATGGTCTTAGCCATCTATCTTTGAGAAATAAAATATAGATTAACACACAAGCTGTAGTGTGGGCATGAGATCCAGTATTGGGACTAGAGTTAGAGAGAATTAAAGTTTTAAGCGACCTTCTCCCATGGGCTGGAGCTGAGGTAAGTGAAGGGTGGGACCAACATGAGACTGAAAAGCAGTGATTTCAAGAAATGTCCCTACTCTGAAATTGCTAAAGACCAGACAAATGTCAAGCTTTGAGTATAAGCTGTTTTGCATGCAAAAAGTGTTTTAAAAAATACAGTAACTGTCAGGCATGGTGATGCATGCCTGTAATCCCAGCACTGGGGAGTCTGAGGCAGAAGGATCACCTTGAGTTCAGTGCCAACTCGGCTAAGTAATGAGTTCCAGGCCAGCTTGGGTTAGAGTGAGACTTGTCTTTAGAAGAAGAGAAAAGAGGGGCTGGAGAGATGGTTCAGTAGTTAAGAACACTGGTTGTTCTTGCAGAAGACCCGGGTTCAAATCCCAGCACCCACATGGCAGCTAACAGCTATCTATAACTCCAGTTCCGGGGATCCGATGGCCTCTTCTGTCTTCCGTGGGCATTGTGTGACACGAGTGCACTTACCTACATGCAGGCAATACACTCATACACATAAAATAAAAATAATAAAATAACATATTTAAAAAAAGAAGAAGGAGAAGAGGGAAGAAGAGAAGCGAAGTAGAGCAACAGCAGTTTTTCATTTGTTTAATAATGGTCAGTGAATCTCCCTGGAATTCCACCAGCAGGTCAGCCAGTTTTAAATACGTGCGGTTCATGCATGTACCAGTCCATGTCTGCATTGAAAACAATAGTACACTAGTCCACTACAGGTATCAGTCTGGAGGAGATGAATCATCACCAGACTGGGAAGTGTGGTTTGAAGAATTCCACATGATCAGAACACCACTAAGAATGGCACAAGTTCATTTTCAGCAGGATCGGGATTTGTCAAACATTCCATCCCTCATGATTTCCAGGACTCATGGCTATTTAAAGCAACAAAACCCTGTGGCGGGGGGGGGGGGGGGGGGATGAGTGTATATGTCACCATCAGGTAAGATCAATGACTGACTGGTCAGAAAATCATATCTTAAACAGGACCCAGTGGCTCTGCTACAGGAAAGGTTCTCCCGGCCAGTGTTGTGTGTCTACACTGCATTCAGACTGTTAGTAATTTTTCTAGACATTCTATCACCAAAGGTAGGATTTGAACATACATGGACAAACAAAAAATTATAGTATGATTTTCTCTCAACAATTGAAGAGAATGATCATCACACGTAGCACCATATTTTAACAGATACAAAATTTGTCTTTAGAAATGCTGGGTGTGCTAGTCAGGTATCACAGTGATTGTGTATTTGCTAATAACAAGAATGCCAGTATCATTGGGCAAGGAGAAGGGAGAAAGCTACCTTAGCTGCCCTTAGAGAGGCTGCAGAAGTGATGGAGCCAAAAGGATGGTGTGTGCTCTGTGTGCCATGAAAGAATCTGACTCTCTCGTGCTCAAAAGGCAATCCCTTCTCTGTCTTTCTTTGCCTGTCTGGAGGAGCTTGGATGGGCAAGTTCAGACCACTCCCATTTTCAGTGCTCAAGAGAGCTCAAGGTTCAGTTTCTAAATATTTGAACACATAGATGCAAAAACTGTTTGAGTGTACACATTGCTGAATGGCTTATGGATTTGTCCATTAACACCTACTACTCAGATTCCTCAGAGTGTGATTTATTTCACAGGAAAAGATTAGATATAACCAAACTCTTTGAATAAATGTTGCCCAAATCCTTAAATGTAAGCATGTCTTGCAGCCTATGCCTCAAAGAGGAAAACAATAGTAAAAGGGAACTGAATAAAATTACTAGCCCTTTATAGATTCCAAACTTGGACAAGACTTTGATGTTCACAAATTCAGTGCAGATGACTTGGTGTTGCCTTTCCTATTAGAGGGCCAAATTCAAAGAATGTAATCTTGTATTCATACACAGAACTGAAGTTCCCCAAGGACAAGAACTGAAAATTAATTCACTTTAAAGTTCCTTCTAACATCTAATGGGATAGCTTTAACATAGTAGGAGCTAAAAAATCGACAGAAAGAATGAATCCATTTCACATCCATCCACCCCATTAAAACCTTAGGCAGACATCTGGAGCAAAGGACAGCAAAGATTAAAATCTCTCCTGGTGAAGAAGCCCATATTCACTTTGTTCAGGGAGAAAGAGCCCAAACCAGAGGGAAAGTAGAACATTGCTTTTTCTGATGTAGTCTTTAGCATGTCTGTCTGTCCCTTGGGGACACTTCTGAACATAAAGAAGCCGCTTGTTTATGTTGGAGCATGACCCACTGACAAGAGAGTTAGCCAGGCTGGTGGAGAGCAGTGCTCTATGACCAGGTGGGAGAGAACCAGACAACTAATGTAAAGGCTTCATTTCTGTTTTGGAGTAAAGAGTTAAAGCACTCCGAGGGTTTAGTATTTTCATGTGTACTCACATAACGCCTCGCATCTTGGAAAAATATCTTGTTGTGAAAAAGGGAAGGTTAAGTTTCATTTAAAAATTAAAAGAGGATTTTCAAAGAGTTAATTCTAAAAAAGGAGATACAATGTAAATGTAAATATAAAGCAGAAAGTATAAAGGCTTAGAGATTCTGAGATTACAAACCTAACTTAGGAAAGGGATAAGTTAGTCCTGTCAAAAATAAATGGAATTGCAAGGAGCTAGGACACTGGGAGATGGTCCAGTGGATGGGAGTTCTTGTAAGGATGAAAGAAATGTTTGAAAGCTGGCTGTATAATTCTATACATATACCAAAAACTATCAAATTGTTTACTTGGAGAGCATTTAATATCAATATCCATGTAAATTTCTTTCTATTTGTACAATCCTGCTTTTAAAAGTTCAGTTTTTAAAAGTGAATGTGAAGACCCAATGGAGTTAAGAGTATTTTAAAGAATGAAAAAGTGGGGCTGGAGAGATGGCACAGCAGTTAAGAACACTGACTGTTCTTGCAGAAGACCTGATTCGAATCCCAGCACCTACATGGCAGCTAAAAACTGTCTGTTAACTCCAGTTCCAGGGGATCCAGCAGTCACTTCTGTCCTCTGGGGGCATTGTGCCTACAGGCAGGCAGTACATGCACACACATAAAAAAAATTTTAAATAACACACAAAAAAATTTTTAATAATGAAAAAGTGTTATCCAGACTGAGGGACGTCTGGGGACACTAACTTGACATGATAGGCCTTAACATAAAGGACAGAATGTAGAATTCCAGTGGGGGGGTATGGGAGGGGACCATTGGGAAAGGGGATATGATTAAGATTTTCTGTATGTGAAGATAAGTCAAAGGTCCTGCTCAACCATGTCTGGCTTCACTTGGAAGCATGAATGAGATGTTTCCTCTAAGTTGACCCTCCTCTTTGTAGACTAGACACTGGTTCAAGTCCATCTTGTGGGCTCTCCATGTCCTCCTTGAACAAGAGAACAGGTGACTCACTACAGTTACAGGAGAGATGTTCCATAGTCCCCTGGCACTTGGTCAACCTTGGAGGGCAAAGGGCAAAAACTGTCCTTTAAGTCCCTCTGACCAGATTAGTATAGGCTTTAAAGTATGGCTATTAAACATACAATAAGGTTAGTTCCACCAGTCTGGTACTTTTAATTATCATGTGCTATGTAGATGAGGCTTGAGTGAAAAAACAGATATTCTCAGAAAAATATTGACTAGATATATATTTTGTTCCTTAAAGTAGTTGACTATGGCCATAGGAAATTTCAAGATTATATGTATATTATTTTTGTCTCATCCTTTATATATAACAAACCTAAACAGACCTTCATCACTTGCTTAGGCTTTCTCATTTTTTCTATTTTGGAAAATATCTCCATTCCCATATCCTTTCACTTCACAATGAGCAAGCCTATGGGATGGAAGAGGCACACTGTGAAGCAGCTCTTGCACAGAACTAGGAACAGCTAATGACAATAGTAATGCAGCTGCGGCAGCAGCAGTAATAGAGCTTAATACACAAATGTAAAGCCAAAACCAGGGAACTTGTTTTGCTTTGTTGTTTTTTAAAATTCTCAAACCTAAAGCTGGTTTAAGGAAGAATAAGATGAAATAACATAACAGGTAGCTGCAGCTCTTTCTTGGAACATTTGTACCCAGAGTCTCTCAAAGTTGTCACTAGAATATTTTTGCAAGTTTGAAACTGCCGATGCCGAAGCTGCATTTGTCATCAGGTCCTTGTCAGCTCCTGTCGAGGACATCAGGCTCTGAATAAACATGCAACATACACTGGAGTTATCAGCTCATCCTTCTACCAGCACAAGCACAATGCATGTGATGTGCTCAAACCGCCATACAGACCATTAACTGATTGATTATTTAGCACTCTCCTCTCTGTAACACCACAATAAACCAGGTAATAAATGCTTTGCCACTTATACAATGTGGGTCTCCTGAAACACAGCACAGAGTTAAATACACTGGAAACTTTGGTTGCACTGAAAAAAAAAGATTTTCTGTATGAAATACACAAAAATTCAATAAAAAATTTTAAAAGAAAAAAAAGAAAAAGTGTTAGCCAGGCAGGATTGGGAGTGGAAGGGTCATTATCCAGCAGAAAGAAAAACGGGTTCAGGGGCAGTGAAACAGCAGTGTGGGGAACTTCAAGTGACTCAGTATTAAAATGGTATAATATATAAATTTGAAAGAGCAACTATCAATATGAAGTGTGCTGCTGTATGAAGATGCCAGAAAGGAGCTCAGAGGAGCCAATTTAGGATGTTTGTCTTTTCACCTGTGCTGAGGGCTTTGGCCTCGGCCTGCAGTTGATGTATAACGAGAGTGTTCTAGTTATTCGCTCTTTTTTAATTTTATGTGTATGAGTGTATTGCCCACATGTGTGTAAGTGCATCCATGTCCTGCATTGCCCATGGAGGTCAGAAGAGGGTGTCAGATCCCATGGAACTGGAGTTAGGACAGTTGTTAGCTGCCATGTGGGTGCTGGGAATTGAACCTGGGTCCTCTGCAAAACCAGTCAGTGCTCTTAACTGCTGAGCCAACTCTCCAACCCGATCTTATTCACTCTTACCATGTTAATTATGACACATATACATGTCAGCACACGATGGAATCTCATGTTCTGTTGTCCACTGTCCACTGGGTATCAACATACAATGGCATGCATTCATTACATATTATTGAGTCCTTTTCTTTTTCCGAAACTAAGGATGGAACCCAGGTCCTCTCTGCCACCGAGCTTTTTCTTTCTTTTGATTTTGAGACAGAATCTCACTAAATTACTCAGACTGACCTTAAATTCACTCTGGAGCCCAGGCAGTTCTTGAACTCATGACCCACATGCCTTTGCCTTCTGAGTAACATTAAAGTACTTGTACCACTGGGCCCAGCAAATGCCTACTATGTATGCAAGTCTTACTATCACAAAAAGAAGACACATCTCCTGCCCTTTGGGTATCTTAGGATGAAGAAACACTACAGTTAGGGACTACACCTGTAGAAAGTAGAGAAGCATTATGAAGCCAGGCCTAGGGGCCAATGGTGGCTTAGAGACAGTGATGTGGATGATAAGGCTTACCAGAGGCAAATCAGTGTTTGAGGGCAAGAGGAAAAGGCAATGTAAGTAAATAGTTCGGTGTGAGCAAATGAGAGACCAAAGTAGCAGCTTGGTCCATGGCCATGGAAATTCATTGTGTCCACAGGAGTGGAATGAGATGGGGCTGGAAAGGGAAGCAGAAGACTACACAGGGTCTCCAGGATGTAGTAATGTTCAGGTGCTTTGATGTTAACCAGTAGTATATGGGTGATAGCAGCTGGGAATAAACTAGTCAGACCTGTCTGCAGAAAAAGTATTATGTCACAGAATGGAAGACAGATTCAGGACAGAGGAAAGAAGGGCCAGGGGCCAGGAAGGAAGGATTTAGGGATATATGTTCACTTCCATCTTCTTTGATACAGTTGCTAATAGCCATGAAACCACTAAAATGAGTCCCTCATCCTTGTCGGGGCCCAGTATTTTCCATCTCATACACATATACATGCAACAAAAACAATTCGTATTTGTGTAATCATTAAAGAGTTTCCATTTGCCAAAGGCTCCAACACTGGACACATGTCTGCAAGATTAATAATAGCATTGTACAGATGAGGCAAACATTCTTGCCAATGCTTAATATCATTTGTTTTTTCCATATCCAACCCCAAATGTGAGCAAAGGCAATACATTCTGCACACTGGGACTAAAGTGTGAGGAGTCTGGACCTATGTAAACAACAGCAGAACAGGTTGTTTATACTCACTGTGAGAGATGCGCAGTCAGAGACATTCAACTCTTGCAAGTTTTTACAGTGGCCTAAATCAAACAAGTCAGACATCACTAAACATACTGCAGACATTTCAAGTTTTTCCATCCTATATTCAGTGCAACATATTCATTAGAAAGTAAATAGAAACCTTGGAAAGTAACGTGTTCTAAGTCTATGGATTTCTCTTCCCAAGGAAATGACTTCTTTTGGCTTCAAAACTAAAATACATGCACACATGTTTATTATTTCTTGAGGATTATAAGAAGAAGGCATAAAGAGAAAAACAGCTATTTTGGTTTTAAGAAAATACTATACCTCTAGAGCTTTTAACTTGAAATCACTTGCAAAAAACAAATTTGTTTTTGGTACATACATTTTAAATTCTTGTATGTGTTTATGTGTGTGTGCACATGTGTGCTCACGTTTGTATGTGCATGTGTGTGTAGATACACATGTGTGTGTGCACATGCTTGTGGGGTCAAGAGACTGACACTGAGTGTCTTCTTCAATCACTCATCATCTTATTCGGGGGGGGCAATTTCTTACTGAGCCTGGAGCTCACAGATTGAGCAAGTTTGGCTGGTCAGGGAGCCCCAGGGATCCTCCTGCCTCTGCATCTCCAGCTCTGAGATGACAGACATACACCACTATCATCAGCTTTTATGTGGATGCTCAGGATCAAACTCAGATCCTTGTGTTTGTGTGGCAAGAACTTTAGTGACTAGGGCTGGAGAGATGGCTCAGTAGTTAAGTACACTCATTCTTAAGAAGACCCAGGTTTGAATCCAAGCATCCACATGGCAGCTAACAACTGTCCATAATTTCAGCTCCAGGGAATCCAGTGGCCTCTTCTGTCCTCTGAGGGCATTGTACAACATGGATGCACTTACATACATGCAGGCAATATATGCATATACATAAAATAAAAATAGTAAAATATTTAAAAAAGAACTTTGGTAACTGAGCCATCTCCCCAGCTCCATTGTTTGCTTTTTTACAAACAGTTTATTTTATATAATAAATGCAATATGCAAAATTTTCACACAAGTACAAACACTGAGAAGAGGACAACACAGTGAGTCCTTATGTTCCCACCACCTAGCTTATCATCTGTATTTCATTGTATTGACTTTATCACAGATCTACTCACCCATCCATCTCTCAACTGGTCCCACATTCTACAGTATTTTGGGGGGACGTATCTTTTTAAAAATATTTTTATTATTTTATTTTATGTGTATGAGTATATTGCTTGCATGTATGTGAGTGCATCCATGTTGTGCAATGCTGCAGAGGTCAGAAGAGAGCTTTGGAGTCTCCTGGAACTGGAGTTAAGGACGGTTCATAGACGCCACGTGGGTGCTGGGACTCGAAGCCAGGTCCTCTGCGAGAGCAGTCAATGCTCTTAACCACTGAGCCATCTCTCCAGCGCCTCTACAGTATTTTTGAAGGCATTTAAAGGGTATCAGAAATAATAGCAGACTCCCCTCAAATAGTTTAACATACATAATAATTGAAACAAACTATTAGTTATGACTTTTTAGGTTAGATTTACATGTTAGTTACAATGAATTTCAGAGAGAGATGTAGAGGTTGGGAAAGTCTACCTGCCTGAGTAGCTGTAGAACCACTGGACTTTGCATGGCTTATGGTCTCATGAAGAGGAGAAACATGTACACAAACAGCTAGACAGCACAGTATTACACCAACAGAACCCTGAGAGCAGTTTGGGGAGAACACACAGTGAACAGGGGGCCAGCTTGAAGCAAAGAAGGGGGCATTATAGTGGATGAGACCCAATGACGCTGGAAAACTACAGGCAAGGGTGGTCCTGACATAATGAATAGAAGGCACATCTGCCACTCATAACCACATAGCCCAGTACTAATAGCAGACATGTTATTAGTTGTAAGTCCAGTTGGTATATTTCTTCCTTTGCCAGGAGTGGCTCTGTGCTAAGTGATAGATCCAAACCAGAAATATTTTCAAAATTAAAAAAAATAAAAAGTTCTTAAAAACATCCATATCTAGGTTGGAGATAGAGCCCAACTGGTAGAATGCTTGCCTAGCATGCACAAGGCTATGGGTTCAGTCCCTAGCATCACAAAAAGTAGGTTTGGTAGTACATGCTTGTAAACAACCCCAACATTCTGCAAGTAGAAGGAGGATCAGAAATTCAAGATCATCCTTAGCTGCAAAATGAGTTCAAGGCTGAGTTTCCTGAGCCCTGTCTCAAAAAAAAACATTAATTGACCAGTAGTACTTTATGAAAAAAATAGATTTACAAAATAACATCTGTTTGTCAGATAAACCTTCTTTGGAATAGAATAGTTAGAGAGTAAGTCATACACTCAAAAAATATTTGTCAAGGAAATACAGTAGCAAGTAGAATGAATAAAAATCCTTATCCTCAGGAAGTTTTTTTTCTAGTTAAGGGACCAAGCAGAAAGTACATAAAGTCAAATTTCTGCTTTGACAAATGCTGATAAACACTGCAGAAAAAATAAATAAACGAAACAAGAAAGGCAGGTTGGAAGTGCCTGGCCAGGGGGCCAGGGAAGCCATCACTGTGATGGTGACACTTGAGCCTAGACCTACAGGCAGGAACAGTGTCATTCATGCTGAGCATTTCTGGGTTCCAAATTCAACATGAAAAATGACTTGGAAATAGTAAAAGAAAGAAAAATAATAATAAGCTCAGGATGGCCCAAGCCCTACACTTGATTGTGCGTTTAAGGGTGTCAAGAGAATTCCTTTAATTTCTTCCTTCTTTAAAATTTATTTTTATTTTATGTATAAGTGGCAGGTTCCTGTGGAGGCCAGAAGAGGATGTCAAATTCCCTGGAACTGCAGTTAGGGACAGTTGTTAGCTGCCAGTGGGTGCTGGGAACCAAACCCCTTCCTCTGCAAAAACAGCCAATGCTCTTAACCGCTGAGGCATCTTTCCAGCCCCTCCTAAAAATTTTTTTTTAATTTATTTTTATTTTATGTGTATGAGTGGTATGCCTGCATGTGTGTAGGTGCACCCATGTCATGCAATGCCCACAGAGGACAAAAGAGGATGTCAGATCCCCTGGAACTAGAGTTATGGACAGTTGTTAGCCACCATGTAGGTGCTGGGATTTGAACCCAAGTCTTCTTCAAAAACAGCCAGCGCTCTTAACCACTGAGTCCCCTTTCGTTTCTTAAACATATGTGATGAGGACCTCCAAGTTTCCTTTTTCATTATACCGAGTCTTAATATCTGAGAAGTTGCCCTGGGCCAGGCACTGGGAAGCCCCAAACATGCCTGAGCCTCTTTCACTTGCCCAGGGACAAGGCAACAGCCTAGGTCCTGTTTTACAGATGCTGAAGATATAATGTCAGGTAAGAGAGCCCTCATTCAAAATCGGGACCCAAACATTTGTAAACTAAACCAGGCGAATCAGAAGGGAAGTCTCTACACAACTTTTCTGCCAACCTGTTTAAACTGGAAGCCTTTTGCTTAAACAAAACAAAGCTATTGTTTCTGTCATACACTGGGATGGTCTTTAACCTTTAATGCTTTGTCTTTATGTTTTTCCTTTTATTTATTTAATTTTTTTCCTCTTCCATGTAGGAACTCCACACACTCTTCCTGAACTGCATTAGTTAAGAACATCCAAACTTGGATTTCAAAGGCGTATGTCCTTGTTCCACCTGTCTTCGGGCCAGCTGGATGTCAGGATGCGCACGGTGATCCTTGTGATACTGCTCTGCTTTTGCAGAGCTGCTGAGCTGCGCAAGGCCGGCCCGGGTGCTTTGAGAAGCAGAACAAATCCCAACCCCAGCCGGGCAACTGCCCGGAGAGGCTCCAACCCGGTCAAACGCTATGCACCAGGCCTCCCCTGTGATGTGTACACATATCTCTATGAGAAATACTTAGACTGTCAAGAAAGAAAATTAGTTTATGTGTTACCCGACTGGCCTCAAGATTTGCTGCACATGCTGTTAGCGAGAAACAAAATCCGTGTACTGAAGAACAGCATGTTTTCCAAGTTTAAAAAGCTGAAAAGCCTGGATCTGCAGCAGAACGAGATCTCCAAAGTTGAGAGCGAGGCGTTCTTCGGTTTAAATAAACTTACCACCCTCTTACTACAGCACAACCAGATCAAAGTCTTGACGGAGGAGGTGTTCATTTATACACCTCTGCTGAGCTACCTGCGTCTTTATGACAACCCCTGGCACTGTACTTGTGAGATAGAAACACTCATTTCAATGTTGCAGATTCCAAGGAACCGAAATTTGGGGAACTATGCCAAGTGCGAAAGCCCACAAGGACTGAAAAATAAAAAGCTACTGCAGCTAAAAGCTGAAGAGTTATGTAATGAAGAGGAAAAAGAGCAACTGGACCCCAAACCTCAAGTTTCAGGAAGACCCCCAATCATCAGGCCGGAGGCAGACTCGACTCTGTGCCATAATTATGTGTTTCCCATACAAACGCTGGACTGCAAGAGGAAAGGTGTGTGGTTTCTAGCTTTCTCATTTCTATTTTATTTCTGTTTCTATCAGAAAAATCCTCTGGTCTTAGGACGCCCCCCCCCCCCCATCTCAGCATGCCTGGGAATTTCTGTCAGAAAAGTTTTCTCCAATAGAATCTCTTCAATTTTTCCTGGAGTCCCATTCAAGGTAGTTGGTGACTAGTGGGCAGTAGAGAGGGACATACATAGCTTAGTTGGCAAAGTTCCTGCCTAGCATTTATGAAGCCCTGGGTTCAATCCCCAGAACCACATAAATTGCGCCTGTGGCACACACTTATAATCCCAACACTTATGAAGTAGAGGTAAGCAGATCATAAATTCAAGATCATCATTGACTACACAACGAGCTTACAAGTTTGAGGCAAGTCTGGGCTACATGAAATTCTACTTCAATACACACACACACACACACACACACACACACACACACACACACGATTCCCCCAAACAAAAAACAAGCAAACCAAATTAAGTTCAAGGTCATTCTCAGCTACCCAGGAAGCTGGCCTTGGCTACAGAAGATCCTGTCTCAAAAACAGAAGGGCAACCATGGGCCTATTCATTTGTTCTGGGCAAGCAATGGCAATAAGAAATCTTTTAAATCTCAAATCCAATATAACCGCTGTTCAGGTGCAAATAATCCCTGTACAACCTGGCTTACACCACTTAAAGGTAAAAGACACATACATCTGTGCTGAAACAACTTCAAGCTCAAAACAGGTGCAAAACAGGACTGAAGCAAGCACTCTGAGATGGAGGCCAAGCAGTGTGGTGATGATTCTTTTATATTTCATATTATTAGGTCCCAAGGTTTTTGTAAATTAGATTTTTAAAATATTTATTTTAGTTAGTTTTCTTAAGACAGGGTCTCACTATGTATCCCTGGCTGGGAACTCTCTATGTAGACCAGTCTTACCTTGAACTTTCAGTGATCTGCCTGCCTCTGCATTCTGAGTGCTGGAATCAAAGGTGTGCACCACCACACCTGGATCATATTTTTAAGTTAAAATTTTTTGAGAATTTCATATACAAGTACTATATTTACATAATTTCCACCCTTCCCTCTCCCCCTCCAGCTCCTCTCATGCCCCCTCTCCCTCTCAAATTCATGACCTCCTCTTCTTTTACTACTATTATGTATATATACTGAGTCCATTTTGTTTTGGTCTTATTTACATGTGTTTAGGGCTGACCATTTGGGATTGAATAACCTATCAGAGAACTCATCCCTGGAGAAAACTGATTCTCCCTCTCTAAGCAGCCATTTATTACCTGTAGCTCTTCATCTGGGGGTGGGAGCTTGTGAGATTTCTGCTATCCACATTGGTATGTCTACTGGTGTTGTCACTGTGCAAATCTTGTTTAGACAACCATACTGTTAAGATTTCATGGGTGCAGCATCCCTGTCATGTCTAGAGGACACTATCTCACAGCAGGCTACTGGTCCTCTGGCTCTTATAACCTTTCTACCCCTTCTTCTGCAATGTTCCTTGAGCCTTGGGTGTAGGAATTGCATTTTAGATGTACCAGCTGGGGTTGAATAACCCACTTATTCTCTGCATTTTGAGCATGTGTGGCTCTCTGAAGTAGTCTCTATTTGTTTGCTAAAAAAAAAAAAAAAAAAAAAATTTTT
>NW_008335967.1:6708868-6725570 GCF_000622305.1 Nannospalax galili | reverse complement strand
AATCTTTAAAGAAAGAGATTGAGGAAGACATCAGAAGATGGAAGGACCTCCCATGCTCATGGATTGGAAGAATTAATATTGTGAAAATTACCATCCTCCCAAAAGCAATATATAGATTCAATGCAATCCCAACAAAAATCCCTATGACATATAAAAAAAAAAAAAAAAAAAAAAAACTTCTTTAATGAAATGTGAGATCTACATTTACCTGTGGGTATAAGTATTTAGAATATAGTTAGAAATCATATTGGTTTAGGAAAATGGCTGCAGTAGGTCCTCCTCTAAGGTCTATGACCTCTCCAGCCATGGGTAATTGTCGAGGTTTATAGTACCAGGCATGAATTCCCTTCCAGTGAGCTGGTCTTAAGCCCAATTAGGCAGCTGTTGGTTACCCCCAAGATATAAGCACCACTACTGAACCACTGGTGATATATTACCAGGCTGGTCATTTTTGTGATTTGTAAGCTGTGGGTAGGTAGTCTCAAGGTTTTAATAAACACTTGATAGTGTCATACATCTTAGTTTCTCCCAAATTATCTAGAATGAAAAAAAAAAAACCAAATACTTTAAAGTATTTAATCCAAGAACAGTGAGTCTAAGGAACTCTTCCTAGAACATTGCCTACTTTCTGCAAATCATTGTTGCATTTTACATCCTATATGTCTTGTGCAGTGGGGAATTTGCACATATAGGTAAAGTCATGAGTTGAGAAAACAAACGGGATTTTAGAAACGCTCATGACTAGTTAGCAAAGACTGATGCTGTCAAAGAGCCATCTGGGAAGCATGCTAATCTCCCTTATGATAACAAACCATATGACAATGTTTACATGCTTCATTTTTGGCATGCTTTGATAATTTATTTGTAATATTAAATTAAAGCCAGATGCCATTGAATTAGAGTCATTTAAAGCATGCTATAATTCTCTCCATCCATTTTAGGAGGTTTGGTATGGTTTTGAGGGCAAAAGATAGGAAAGTTAAAGGGCTCCTAGCAGATCCTCAAGAGAGAGCTAAAGGTAGGAATTTGTTAATGTCCAAGTCTTCACTAGATTCAGAAATAAATTCATTCATTGTTCAGGAACGCTGTAATCAAAACTTGCCATTGTCTTCTTGACTCTGAAGGTGGCAGCTGGTCAGATCAACTCAAGCCAGGTGGCATGGAGAGGCCTGCTTACCGGGATGCCCTGCAATTTAGTGTCATGGTACAGAGGTTTGATAATTGGGATTGGACATACTAGGGCTTCTCCAGTTTTGGAGAGAGTGCTCATTAATTGAAACCCTACTATGTATTAGGGACCTTCCCACACACACATGCTGTCAACTTTCAGGCAATAGTATCCCTTTTACAGATGGTGAAAATGAAGTTTGGGAGGTCCTGTCTCTTGGCCACAGTCCCACCTGTAAACAACAAAGCAAAGATGTGAGCCTTGGTCTACAGAGTCAGGGCTTGCCATCTGATCTGACCACATGCAAACAAAAGGTTGCCTTAACAAGAAAGCACTAGAGAACTCTAGAAGACTTAGTAGATGTAGTTTTCTCATAGCAAGATTAAGAGGAATCATTATGGTTAGTGCTCTGGATTTGTGCCAAAGACCATGTTTGACTAAGCTCTTTTTTCGTTCTGCTTAGTTAAAAAATTATTTTAAAATAATTAGTTAAAATATATTTTAAAAGCAAATACAAAGTGACTGTCTTAACCTTGGACTAGACTACGCAGTATTACTGAGGTTATGATCTCAAGCTTAGGTGGAATTTTAAAATGTGTGCATGGGTGTACATCAGTGTAGTAGTATGTGCTCTATAAAGAGATATTATGCAGTCACGCCTTTCCTTTTTTAAACTGCTGTTGGACTCTTGGGCTGTGGCCTCTTTGTCAATGAACCTACTTCTGGTTTTGCTTTTTTCCCATGAAATGGTTCTCTTTTTCTCTTGGCAAACATCAGCCATAAAACACATTTTATTGCTTTCTTTTTTCAATTTATTGTTTTCTAAATATAACCTTCCAGAAATACCTCACAAATTACTCCTCCCTCTTGTCAAACACAGGGAACATAATAAATAAAGCTTCATGACATACGAACTTAGCATATACAGTACTGGGTCATACATTAAAGGATACCTTGTGTTCCTTTATTGTTAATAATTCAGAGCTCATATTTTAATTTTAAAACTTTTTAATTGACAAACAGTTATTATATCATGTGACAGTTTAATACATGCACACAATGTTTGGTGATCAGATCAAAGTAACTGGTGCATCCATCACATCAAATTCATCATTTTTTTTGTTGGAAACATTTGAAATCCTCTGTACTAGCTATTTTGAAATATACAAGTAATTGTTGTCTGCCATAGTTATCCTACTATGCTATAACACATGAATTACCACTGCTACCCATCTGCTAGCCCTCCTCCCTCTATCCCCCAACACCTTTCTCAGGCACAGCCTATACTTCTAGATTAGAAGATGAACATAACTAAGTCTTTTCATCTGTATAAATGGCTTTCTGTATAAATGGTTTATATGATCCGTCAGTTCCATTCATCTTTACTTTTCTTTTTTGTTGTTGTTCTATTATCAATTCCTATTTTAAGTCATATTCCTGTAAGGAAAAGTTTTAGCTATTAAACTCCCTTTTCTAGGGCCTTGCACTGGACACTGGGTGATAATACTTGAAATGCCTTTCTTTACTCCTTCAAAGCAGTAGCTTAAGCAACCTTTAAAAACAGAAATACATAGAGGTTGAAAATCATGGCTAGAATTCAAATATGACAACCCTAATTTAATCTACTGTACTGTTCTTTATTCCATTCTATAAATGGATAAGAAATCTCAAATACTAAGAATAAATGCTCAGCGTGTTCATCTCTAGCTCCCTACTGGAATGTATTGATGCTTTTGGTTCTTGTGCTCCACATGCAGTATCTGGAATCTCAAGAAGGCTAAAGCACATCAAGAGAGGAACTAGCAGTTAATCAGTGACCAGAGTTGCCTGCTTATGGCTATGGGCACAGCAGCTTACGCACGTTGTCATTTCTCTCAAACCTACAATGTGCTAGCCTAATATTCATTTCACAAACGACAAAGCTGAGGTGCAGAGAGGTTGCCCTGGGCAGGTCACACAGGAAGTAGTAATTCAGCTTTCAAGCCATAGGCCACCGTGCCATGCTAGCTCATCCTTCAATTCTGGGTGTGTCTCCTGTACCAAGAATTCATTAATGTCTTCCGTGTGCTCCCAGCACCAAATGCTCTTTTGAGCTCTACACAAGAATACCACACACATGAATACAGATAAGGAACCTAGGACAGAACTAGGGAATTCAGCCTTTCCCAAATGTTTGCAGTGACTCAGATGGTGCGCGTAGAGCACGTCATGCGTGCCAGTTCAACCACATAGACCTCAAAGATCACTATTTTTGTCTTAAACATTTGACAGCAAAACAAAAAATAATAGCTTTATTCACTGAGAGACGGGCATTTTGCCAACAGAACTCAGTCTTTCAAAAGGAATAAATGTGGGATTCGATGAATGGCATATTTATGCCATATTAAGGTGAATGGATATGCTAAGAACACATGAAAGTAAGTTCCAAAACTGCCTTAAGCTTCACATTTACCAGAATAATTTACCATTTTTTACTTTTAAGGTTAGGCTGGGATGAATTATGTAGGTAAATTGCCTCCAGCTGTTTCTGAAACTAGGCCCACAATATTGGCCCTGGTTTCAACACTAATTCGTATTTTTTTATTTCCAATAAACAGGCTTATGTACATGTCTTCATCTACTACCAAGCCTTCAAATTAGTTCTGAGGTTGCTGACAACCAAGATCACCTACTAAATGGGGGAATTATGTGGAGAAAATGTACCAATTTCCTCCTCAAAGTCAGTAAGTTTTGGTTAGAGGACGGACAAGGCACATAAGGGATAGTAATCAAGCAAATACAGCATACATTGAGGTATTATCCAGAAGGTTGAGCTGAGCACAATGGAAACACTTGTAATACTTGGGAGGTAGAGGCAGAATGGACATGTTCAAATCATCCTCCCATCATAACAAGTTCAAACTCCCTCCCTCCCCCACCTCAAAAAGTTTTGGTTGGCAATAAATATGAAATATGGCTAACATGTGTTACCTGGTCCAGAAATGGGGACAGCAATGAAGTTCTCTTTTGGCCTAAGGAAATGTATATTTATCTATTCTCTATCAAAGGTAAACATTTGATATCATTATTTGTAATTCTCATTCAAATTCAAAGGTTAAAGAAATAATTGCTTTTACTCATCACTACAACAAGTAAGATTTTTTTTGTTTTTCTAAGCCATGCTAGGAAAAGCCTTGGTTTGCATGTCCTGTTTGTTACTATGTGTGGATGCTATTTTTATCCAGGACAGCTGCTGAAAACCCCAAAGTTGGTTCTACAACTCATACTCTTTTTCTAGCACCCACAAACCCATTGCTTAGGCTGGGTTTCTGGTAAATATTTTTTTCTACCCATTGATTTGTGGTTAACCCATTTTCAGCTTGTTTTACATGGTTCCTCAGTCATCTACCCTCATGTCCAGCCCAGTAAATGTGGGTTTAGTAAGCAAGTTCTGATAACAGGTTTTCTAGAACTGTGGAGGCTAGTGACAGGATGTCTAACAGCCTTAAAGACTTCACAGGACCTCAAAGAAGATACTGGCTTTTATTCATGGTGAAATGAGAAGCCATTGGAAGATTGATTCTCTCATATGGAAAAATGGCATGGTCTAACTTGTGTCTTAATGGGATCACATAGGCTTAGCCCATCACTGGGACAATTCAGACAAGAGGCAGATGGTGACTTGGAACAATGTAGTTGGTCATGGGGTGAGGGGAGGTAGCTCCTAGGTGTTTCGAAATCAGCTTCCTTTTCAGACCTTCTGTAAGAAGATACCACAGCCATTCTCTATTAAGAATCCCAAACTCTAAATGTCAATAAACTATTTCTTCTAACTCTCCTCAGATTCCAGTTATCCATACTGCTAGGATCTCCAGCTCCTGGTTTACAGGCAGTGCTCAAGACAATACAGCTCTCCAGGCAGATCTTGCTGTCTTAAAGAGAGGATTACCTCATTGTTGAACATCATAAATTCAAATCTCAAGAGCATTCTTCTTTCAGTGTGTTGTCAGAAATAACTCTAGGCCATATAGAACAATGTCTTATCAAAACAGAAATAACTTCATCCCAAATTTTCTAAGCACTTTTGTTATAAGAAGCCTCAATATTACTGAATCATCATACCCAACAAATATTTAATGAGTTGTTATTTATCGTGTGTTAGTTATCTATTCAATATTCAACATTACTCCCAAATTTAGTAGTTTAAGACAACATACACCTCTTATCTTGGTGGGTTTCTTTGTGTCAGGAAACCAGATGTGGTTTACCCAGGCTCTCTGCATCAGGATCTTTCCTGGGTTGCAGTCAAGGTATTGACTAGAGCTCAGGTCTCAGATCACATTTGAAAGCCTAACTTGGAAAGGGTCCTTTAAAAAACTCATGTGGGTATTGTCAGGATTCGGGTTCTTGGGGGCTTTTTGGGCTGAGGGCCTCACCTTCGTAATGGCTGCTGGGAAACTTGAACTCCTTGCCACATGGGTCTCTCTAACAGGGTTTGCTTCGTCAAAATCCACAAGAACTAGAGCTCTGCTAGCAAGGTGAAAGTCGGTGTCTTGTAACCTAGTTACTGAAGCCACATCCCATCACACTGGCCAAATTCCATTGGTTAGAAGCAAGCCACTAGGTTTAGCCTATATTTAGTGGGTTACATTAGTGATTTATATAGGTAAGTATCAGTATTAGGGATTGTTACTGCCTTTTTTAGAAGCTGTCCACCACATACCATTTATTATTTATGATATATTAGGCACTATTCTAAGCCTCTCTCATGAAGTTCATGGGGAAAAGGGAGCAAAAACTGGAAGGGATAACAGGAAATTGTATTACTGTTGTTACTGTGGGTACTTGACAATAAGGAGATGCCATTTTAAATACAGGGCCTGGAAGATCTTATGAGTACTCCAATATACTGACCCACCCTGTTAGCTCTTCCTCCCTCCATATGTGTATGTGTCAGGTGGGGGATTCTAGGCAGATGGACAGTATACATGAAATAGAAGGACAGCATGGACAGGCCACAGAACAGCAGCAGCTCAGGTGCTGGGGTTAGCACAGCAGCTTTGTTTGAATCACAATTGTGAAACTGGGTGTCTAACTTCTTTGCGCCTTAGTTTTCTCATCTGTAAAATGAGGATAATAATAGATTATCAAGTTCTTGTCATTTAATTTTGCTAGCATACTGTGAACAGGAGCACACAGATACTAAGATCCTAATAAGAAGGGAAATCAAATTCAATGAATTAAGGACATAAGTGAGTGCAATAAGAATCTGATAATGAACTTCAAATGCCATCCTATCAAAGACTGGGGGGAGGGGCTGGGAAGCTAGCTCAGGTGGTAAAGTGCTCAACACACAAGCATGAGGATCTGAGTTCAATCCCCAGCACCCATGTAAACAGTTGAGCATGGTGGTACACACCTATAATCCCAGCACGTGGGAAGCAGAGATAGGAGGATCCCTGAGGTTTGCTGGCCAGCCAGCCTAGCCTAACTTGTGAGCCCCAAGTAAGAGAAATAATCGATGCGGGTAGCCCCTGAGTAACATTAGCTGAGGTTGACCTCTAACCTCCACATACATGCATATACACATGTACACACATATGAATGTATATGTATACACACACTTGCGAACCACACACAAGACTATGGATTCTGAGCCATTTAGATGAAAGTAAAAAATAAGTCCAAGTCAGTATAATTGTAAATATACTTCGTGCTAAGAAATCCTAAATCCCAGAGCTGTTATTTTTAATTAATATATCACAGGAATTATTCACAATTCAATTACTGTGCACCAAAAGGGGCAATGTTGATAAATGAATACCACCTTTTGAAAACGTATTTTACAGGGACTGGAGAGATGGCTCAGTGGTTAAGAGCACTGGCTACTCTTGCAGAGAACCCGAGTTTGATTCCCAGCACCCACATGGCATTAACAACTGTCTGTGTAACACCAGGTCCAGGGTATCAAACACCCTGTTCTGACTTCCATGGGCATTGCGTGACATGGGTACACTTGCATACATGCAGGCAATACATTCATACACATAAAATAAAAATAATACATATTTTTAGATGTATTTTACAGTTACTAGTTCTAAGAATTTCTGTTTCCTCAGAAAGCCCTTGGGTCATCTTATTTCTCAGATGTCAGTTAGTCTGGATGTTTTATTCTTGTTTCTGTTTTTCCTTCATAGGAATGTTTGTTTCTATCCATAGGTAACACTTGCTTTGATTAAAACTGAGCAAGACTTCTTCAGAATATCTTACTAAATAGTAAGAGAAAGGGCCAAGTATCACACTAAAATATAAAAATTTGTGGTTGTCATTTTTTGAAAAGCATGATATAAAGATAGAAGCATGAAGAGTAAAAGACAAAATGCGATGAGCCTTGGTTTCCTATAACTCTGAGAAAACAACCTGGGCTCCTCTTTCAGAGCTTTCCTTGTGTTATCATCAGAAGTCATCATATTGCTGTTGCTGTGGTTACTCTTCCTAAGGAGTCTGATTGCAGCTAGACCAGACTTTGGAAATGGTAGAGTACAAACACCAGTTCTCAGGGAATAAGTGGGTGAAGAGAAAGTCAGGGCAGCAAATCAAGCTTCCTCTTCTATTAATTTTAGCATCTAAGGAAAGGAGAAATAAGATAGAGTGTCTTCCCTTATCTGTTATAGTTTTGTTTTTTGCTTTTTGTGGTTTCAGTTATATATGGTCAACCAACAACCGAAAATATTAAGTAGAAGATTCTAGAAATAAACATTTCCTAAGGTTTACATGACTTATCAAAGCAAATTTATAATTACTCTATTTACACTATTTGGGACTATGTTACTCTTTTACTGTGCCTACTTTAAAGTGAACTTTACCACAGGCATGCTGGTATAGGGTTTGGTACTGTCTGTGATTTCCGGAACTTGCCGGGAGTCTTCAAGTGTTTTTCTTGAGGATAAGGGGGCTGTGAGATCAGGAATATCAAAAGCATGTTTATGAATAGAGTGGAGAGGCCTGAGATCATTTGTTGGAAGAGGAAGCCTAAAATGAGGGATAAAAAGAAAAAAAGGCCTCAACTGACATCAAAAACTCCTTAGGAGTGGAAACAATGTGTGAGCAGGGAGGCACAGCGCTTTCACTGACGGCTTTCTTTTCTCTTCCTTTCTTTGTCCTTTCTATGCTGTCTCTTCTCCTTTTCTCTTCTCCTCTCTCTCTCTCTCTCTCTCTCTCTCTCTCTCTCTCTCTCTCTCTCTCTCTCTCCTTTCTTGAAATAAGGTCTTAATATATAGTTTTCACTGGCCTGAAAGTCACTATATATCCCAGGCTGGCCTCAAACTTGGCAGTGATCTTCTGTGTCTCTGTCTCTCAAGGACACCACCATGCCTGGCTATTCAAAAGGATTCCTGATGAGCCTTTTGGGTCACCAGGATGGAGTCCCTCTGCTTCCCAAATGGCTTAACAGCTTTGGCTGCATGACTTACTGGTCTTCCTCTTGAGTTCATATCCCTGCAGCTGGGGAGTTTTTCTGACCAGTTCATTGAGGAATGATACCCCTTCCTCTCTGCATGATGTTTTATTTGAATTCAGCACCTATTATGTTTTGTTTGTGTCAGTTTTCTTTGACCTCAGATATCTCTTCCTCCACTAAGAGCTGCTTCTGCAGCCACAGGTTTAACACGAAACAGGAGCCGGAAGAGTGTAACCTAAATACAATTCATTTTTCCAGAGTTGAAGAAAGTTCCAAACAACATCCCTCCAGACATTGTTAAGCTTGACTTGTCATACAATAAAATCAACCAGCTCCGACCCAAGGAATTTGAAGATGTTCATGAACTAAAGAAATTAAACCTCAGCAGCAATGGCATTGTATTCATAGATCCTGGTAAGTGCCACTGAATAGTGTGTAAAGTGGGTGACAGCTGTTCTTTGATTTTTCTTCTATGGCAACGTGTATGATCAATATCATTTAGTTTTTAAAAACTAAGGTAAAACACTGTGAATTTTAATTAAGTGATACACTTAAATTAGGGCTTGTTTGGCACTCAGAGAAGTATGAGCCAAAGCATTGCTTTATGAAGTATGTGATGCTATTCAGTCATCCCTTAGCATCCAGAGCCATTGTTCCAAGACCCTCTTGGACACAAAAATCCAGATGCTCAAGCTCATTGTGTAAAATGGACTTTATACTTTAATTAACCTCTATCTTACTGATAATACTTAGTATATTGTAAGTGCTATATAAATAGTTGTTACACTATATTGTATAGGGATAATGACAAGAAAAAGTCTAGTCAGGACACTACATGTTCAGAACAGATGCCATTTTTTTCCAGCTATTTTTAATCTGTGGTTGATTGAAACTGCAAATATAGAACCCCACAGTTGCAGTACACTGACTATATAGAACTTAAGCAACATATTGTAGAATGTGTGTGTGCACATTGTTTGTGGAGAGAAAAAATGAGCGAGCAAGAGAGATTTATTGTGTAGTCCAGACTGATGTTGAACTTGTTCTCCTCCTGCTGCAGCTTCCCAAATGCTGGGATTACAGGTGCATGCTACCACACCTGTCTATATTTTAAAAAATAAGAAATAGTTTTGAGGAGGAGATGGTTCATTTGGTAAAGTATCTGATACATAAGCACATGACCTAAGTTTGGATCCTCGGCACCTGCATAAAAGCTGAGTGCAACGGCACACATTTATAACCTCAGTACTGGGCAGGAGAGGACCAACAGATCCCTGGTGCTAATTAGGCAGCCAGCCTAGCCAAATAAATGAGCTCCAGGTTCATTGAGAGACCTTGTCTCAAAAATAAGATGGAAAAATGGGCTGGAAAGATGGCCGTTAAGGGCACTGGCTGCTTTTGCAGAAGACCTATGTTTGAATGAATCCCAGCACCCATATGGTGGCTAACAACCATCTGTACCTCCAGTTCTAGGGGATCCAATGCCCTCTTCTATCCTCTGTGAGCATTGCACAACATGGGTGCACTTACATACATGTAGGCATAACAGATACATAAAATAAAAATAAATAACTTTTTTAAAGACAGAAAGCAGGGGGCTGGAGAGATGGCTCAGCAGTTAAGAGCACTGACTGCTCTTGCAGAGGTCCCAGGTACAATTCCCAGCACCCACATGGCAGCTATAAACCATCCTTAACTCCAGTTCCAGGAGAATCTGATGCTTTCTTCTGACCTCCATAGCATTGCACGACACGGGTGCACTCACATACATGCAGGCAATATACTCATACACATAAAATAAAAATAAAATATATTTAAAATATATAAAAAAGATGGAAAGCAGTTGAAGAAGACATCTGATGTTGGCCTCTGGCCCCTATGTACATGTGCACACATGTTCATATACCCATATGAACATGTACATATACCACACACATATACACACATAGAAAACATATATATATAAATAATTAAAAAACAGGAATATCTGGAAAGAAGTCATTAATACACTGAGCATGTAATGGTTTTAAATGGAAATTCAGATTTAGCCTCTTTGGTGGTATTCATTAAGCCCCTGCTTCTTTAGATTCAATTCAAAACTAACTGCAAAATGCCAAGTTCATGATTTGAGCTAAGATGTGCTCAAATCAGAGTAAGGTAGGTTAGATATAATCCTAGATCAAGATTAGTTCTCTTTTCTACCCTTTACATCTCATCTCTACTTCCTAAGCAAAACTTCTGGCAGAAAATGAGCTCAGTAAACTAAGTAAACACACTAGATTTGTTAAGAACTGAGACTACTGCAGTCTTGGTTAGGCTATGACATGCATACAGGCCTTTATAGTGCTCTTTCAATTCGAAAGGCCCAGCTGAAAAACGATTGCTAGTACTCACAATAATGCAACAGAATGCTATAAAAATTTTAATATAGTAGATTAACTACAGTAATTTTGTGTAGATGTGTGTATGCACCTGTGTGTACATGTATGTAGAGGCCAGAGGTCAACATCAGGTATCTTTTCAATCACTTTCCACTTTATTTTTGATACAGAGTCTCTCACTGAATCTTGAGCTCACCAACTGACCAGACTGGCTGGCCAGGGATCCCCAGGGATCCTCCTATCTCTACCTTGCCAACATGAAACTATAGGCTCAACTTTTTACATAAGCTCAGCTTTTTACATAGGTTTTTCTTTTTTAATATTTTATTTATTATTTTATGTATGTGAGTGTATTGTCTGCATGAATGTACGTGCACCCATGTCATGCAATGCCTGCAGAGGTCAGAAGAGGCATTGAATCCCCTGGAACTGGAATAATGGGAGGTTGTTAGCCTCCATGTGTAGGCTGGGAATTGAACCTGGGTTCTCTGCAAAAACAGCCAGTGCTCTTAACCACGGAGCCATTCCTCTAGCCCCTAACTTAATTTTTTTAAGGAGCAACAATTTGCAACACTTACCTTATCCTGTACACATACTGCAAACTTAAGAGTATCATTCAATGACAAGATTAAAAGCAATTTTTACTTCATAGTAAATAAGATGACTATGAAGACAGTTCTTTCATATGGTCATTATATTAGTCTTCAGATCAATCACTGCATCCAGTCTCTTCAAAACTAGGCCAAAGGTTGAAGAATGAGGAGGTAAAGACCCTCTCTTGGCCCCTAAAATCCATATATCCATAGGACAAGTATGCCATACCAAGGGTCCCTGGGCAAGTGTCTAATTTCCTTCTAATATTGTCATTCGAAACTGTAGTTGTCAACTGTTAACAATATGGATGCAAGGGCTGGGGTGTAGCTTACTGGTAAAGCACTTGCTTAGCATGTGGAAGACCCTGGATTCAGTTCCCAGCAAAACATACACAAACACACACACCGCACGCACGCACGCACACACACATGCACACGCAAACACACCTGGATTCAGTTCCCAGCAAAACACACACACACACACGCACACACACACACACACACACACATACACACACACAAACACACATATGCATGCATGCACACACACACATACACACACACAAACACACATATGCATGCATGCGCACACACACACATGCACAATGGATGTAGACAAGTTTTAGAGCTTTTGTTAAAAGAAACTCATCAGTTATCATAAAGGTCAAGTTAAATATGTTAAAGCAGTGAACGGCAGTCATGGAACAATGGTGCAATCACAGTAGAACTACAACATGCAAAGAACTCTCTTCCCTTTCACTTCCCTCCTCCCTTTGCTTAATTCAACCCAAGGAAAGCGTTTTCACTAACAGATATGTATTGAACCAAGTGCCAAGTACATTTATTGGTGTCCTTTGGAGCAAAAGACAAATTATCTTAGCTCTTAAATAGGATAAAGTGAACAAAACAAGATTTAAAATAAAAGATCTACTATGTTTCAGGTCCTTGAAATGAAGTACTACCCAGTAGATCTACTTGAGGATTCATGCTGGTTAGTGCACAAATGCAGCAGCTGAGGCTCCAGACTTCAAAAGACACGGTCACAGTCCTGTAATACCAGACATCATGGCAGAAAAAAAGAAGCTGCCTACTAGGGGTTTCACATCCTTCAAGAAACAAAGCTAGCTTTCCCAAGGGCCTGGATACATATGGTTTAAGTAGCAGCTATCACACTGCGGAAATGCAATGTAGGAATGTTTACACATGCTTTCAATCTGAGGGGCTGATTTGCTTTAAGAAAAGTAAATTTGTGACAGCATCGACTCACAGAATTTTAGCAAATGGAACCAAAAAGTGCAAGGTCTGCAGAACTGTCATCACAAGGACTAACCTTCTGCCTCCTGTCTCTGCCCTGAAATCCTTGCTTTGCCCCAAAATAGAAAGTAGAATTTTTAGGGTTTTGGCCAAGAAAAGATAATATGAGAATAGTTAATGGTATTGGTATGAAGCATATTTTCCAACTTCAAAATAAGGATATTATGTTCTAACAAGGGCATTTTGAAAAAATAATGAGAGACTGTTCAAAATAGAAACAAAATGAAGATTGGCTTGCAAATTCTGCAGTGTCCCATCAGTCTATACCAATTGAAACAGGAACAACTTATGTGTAGCTTTCCTTATTATTGGAAAATGGCGTGGGGAGGGAGTTGTTACTTTATTTTGTTACATGTTTGATATTTGTTGTAATTATTCGGCTTCCAGCAAAATCAAATACATATGAATTCAAAGCTGACAGCTGCCATAGCCCACCAAACTCAACCAGATGTTTTCAAAATGTGAGTAGAAATTGTTTGGTTTGGGACTCTGCAAGAATAGGCTCTCCACCACCACCAGCAGCACAACCAAAGTGAGAAAGACTGCTTTCTATGTATTTTTACAATTCACTGATAACCCAGGACTCACAGTCACAATTGTTGCTTTTTTCTGCCCCGAGGTCTTGACATTTGATACCATGTCCTTAGTTATGACTTTTTTTGCAGCATTTTCCAAGTAAGTATAAAAAAATTACATCAGAAAAACTTATTTTAAAAAAATAACTTAAAATTGATTTTTTTCAAATAAAATATTACATGCTAGCCTATCTAATCAAAGAAGAGCTTTGTTTGAATAAAATTATACTTCACAAATCTTGCATTTAGATACATATACAGTAGGAAGATATGATTAAAAAAAAAACAAACAAAATCTCCCAACCCAGAAATCCTTTCCACAGAAGAGTAAGTAGAGAAAGAAAATACGTTCCTTATTGAATAAACATTACACCAGAATGTGATGCACACCACAGGCAACCACTAACAGACTGCAAAGACAGAAAACTCTCACCCCCAACACACTATCAATTACACACATTTTTCAGAATAAGCAACAGCTAATCCTCAAGTAAGAGGACGTCACAGTACATTTTTATCCTACCTCTACCTGGTTAGTGGGGTGACCATCTGGTTTAGCTTTATGTAGAGAACACCACACTTCTGTCTTCATGACAGGAAGTAGTTTTGCAGCTGGAAACAAGGCCCTGCCAAAGTTTGGCCCCTCTCCTCACACAGACAGATGCTGGGAGACAGGGATGCTATCTCCCTGATATATCTGGTCTAGTCTTCAAAAGTATTTAAAGACACTTCAGAAAGAGGACAACGTACTTGCAACTCATATTTTCTAAAGTGAATGCTCTGAGGAAACAGAGGGAAGGGAACTCTCTTCCTTTATTTTCAACAGGGAGAATTAAACCTCTTACTTTAATTTGTCTGTGGCCTTATGACACACCACATGCAGTTGCACAATTAATTTACTCACTAGTTAATAAATATTTTCTGTTTCTAGCTGCCTTTTTAGGACTGACACACCTAGAAGAGCTAGATTTATCAAACAACAATTTGCAAAACTTCGACTATGGAGTGTTAGAAGACTTGTATTTTCTGAAACTCCTGTGGCTCAGAGATAACCCTTGGAGATGCGACTACAGCATCCACTACCTCTACTATTGGTTAAAGCACCATTACAATGTCCATTACAACGGCCTGGAATGCAAAACGCCTGAAGAATACAAAGGGTGGTCTGTGGGGAAATATGTGCGGAGTTACTATGAAGAATGCCCTAAAGACAAGTTACCAGCATACCCTGAGACATTTGACCAGGACACAGATGATGATGAATGGGAAAAAATACAGAGGGATCACATCCCAAAGAAGCAGCGTGTAAGAATCACCATAGTGGGGTAACTTAGAAACTGCTCCAGTTGTAGCTATACCGGTGTCAGAAAACACATGTTTACATTTTAGTTAATTGTGTTGCCTATTTATACAAGGCTATCCATCTATCAGAAGCTTCCTTTGATTTTTAAAAAATATTATTATGTTGTAATAATTTGAGTCATCAAGGGAGCTCTCTTATCCTGCTTTCCTGCCCATCTGTGGAACAGCCTCTGATTATATAATTCCACAATGGGCCGGGCATGGTGGTACACACATGAAATCCCAGCACTCAGGAGACTGAGGCAGGCAGATCATGAGGCCAGCCTGGGCTACATAGAGAGACATAGTCTCAAAATAAGCAAAACCAAACTATTCCACACTGGTGATGTACAGGAGCTAAATCTCAATGATGGTGTTAGAATTTTGTAACGTCTTGCGTATATATTTTAATTGCTGTTTGAAAATAAAATAAAAACAGGGTTCATTTTTACATACCTTTCTGTGGCTCTTTGTACATACTAAAAGATGATCAGAATGAAAAGACACAAATGTTTAATCACAATAAAGGGGCACTCCCTCCTCCTATCTACCCCCTTGCTTTTTTAAAGTCCAGTTATTCATTAAATAGATTTGCATTTCTGATTGCTGTACATTCCAAAATGAGGTTCCTGTAAACCAATATTCTCAAGCACTCTTCACTGATTCTTACAAAAAAATCACAAAAATGCAAATGGAAAATGTGAAATTTATAGTATTAGAAGTCTAGAAGTATGAAGCATATTTTCCAAATTCAAAATAAGGATACTATGTTCCAACAAGGGCATTTTGAAAAAAATAATGAAAGAATGTTCAAAACAGAAACAAAATGAAGTCAAGACTGGCCTGTAAATTCTGCAGTGTCCCATCAGTCTACAGCAATTGAAACAAGAACAGCTTGCGTGTAGCTTTCTTTATGCATACCTCCCTCCTCCTGTCCACCCCCTTGCTTTTTTAAAGTCTAGTTATTCATTAAATAGACTTGCATTTCTGAATCCTGTACATTCCAAAATGAGGTCCTGGTAAACCCAAATTCTCAACTGCTCTTCACTGATTCTTACAAAAAACTTGTCACAGAATTCAAATGGAAAATATGAAATTTATAGTATTAGAAGTCTATCAGAAGATGGGCTCTGAGGAACAGGTACAGATGGTATGAATCATGAGCCCTGAAAAGGTTTAATGACCAGTTAACATGGAAACAACAGTGTGAGTTCACTTGTTTTCATTCATACTCAAGAAGCCCCATCGTGAATGAACGGCCCAAGTACTTCCTAAGCTGATATGACATGGCCCATAAAACAAAGCATGAAATTGGGATTCAGAGTGAGGATTTGGGGTAAAGAAAGACAAAAAAGAGCATAATTTCAAAGACTTCTGAAGGAAGGGCTGGTTCACATGGCAATCCTTATGATTTGGATTTTTAAGTTAAATTGAACTCATCTAGAAAATAAGACCAATAAAGTAGATAATACAGAAAATATAAATGTCTCACTTTGTCAGCTCACATTTAGATAATTGGTTATACTCCACACACAGGGATACATTCAAAGGAATGTGTACATACCTGTAATGCAATCCCACTTTTCCCTTTTGTACAGGCTTCCCTTCCTTACAGAGCACATTTGCATTCCTCGTATCAGCTGGTATTACTTAATAACTGCATAAAACGCCAAACCATCAATTTGGGTAACCTCTTCAGAGGATGGTGTGATAAGAATAGGAGGTAGGAATTGGATAGGCAGTTAGGGTAAAAAGACCCCAAAGAAAAATAGCCAGTTTCTTGGCTAAAAGTCAAAATGTCCTTGGACCTCTTACAACATTCTCCATTCCAAAGGCCAAAACTGTCAAAAGTATTTGGGAGCGCTGTTCTAATCCCTAACAGATTTTAGGGT
>NW_008335967.1:6701421-6708064 GCF_000622305.1 Nannospalax galili | reverse complement strand
ACATCAAAGAAGAAGAAGGAGTACATGAAGTTATCAGAAAAAAGTGATGGGGAGATATGGGAGGAGTTGGAGGGGAGGGAGTGGGCATGGATTTAATCAAAACGCCTTATATGCATGTATGAAATTCTCAATAAATTATTTATTTAAATAAAAAATGAGTTGGAAAGAGGTGAGGAAGAGGTAGAAATGATGTAATATAGTACTCGTGTACAAAATTCTGAAAAAATTAAAAAATTAAATAAAAAAGAGGAATTTTTAAAAATGCCAAACCATGGAAGATGATATTTGATGAGTAATACTGAGTACTTATAAAGCACCTGTAAGCTGTGACCACAGTACTAAAAGTTTCACATATTCCAGTTGTAATCCACAAGGTCCCTCTGAGGAAGGGAACATTATTTGCCTTTTATAGATGAGGTATCCATGGCTTAGGGGTCAAGCAGCTTGGAGCAAGCCACACACCTGGCAGGTGGCAGAGCCAGGATCCAGATCCACCTAAACCTTTTCTATTGTGTAGGGTAATGTTGTCCTTAGTGGTTACCTAGCATCAGAAGTTCCAGAATGAGATACTAAAAGAGGAGAGGCTACAAGGGATGTTAAGCCTTTGTCTCCAGGAGCACTCATGAGAACAGTTGACAGGAGAGTTTAGATCCAAGACATTTAAATCTGCATTAATAGGTATAGGAAGCCAAGATAATGGAAAGCTGGGAGAATTTCCAGTCTGCTGGTTCAGGGATTGAGTGTGGACTGTGGACTGGTTAAACCCTGCTGATTTAACCAGTGGTTTGGAAATCAGATGGAAACCAGTTCTCAATGCAAATTGTTCACTAGGAGTCATTAAAGACAGCTGTGAGTTTTGAAGTGCTACCCGAGAAACTTAGCAAATTCATTTATTGTTGTTGTCCACAAGCCTCCAGATAAACTCTTGAGGACATGGGCCTGAAGCAGCCAAGATCTAGAGAAATCCAGATGTTACCTCAGTGGGAGAGAGGAGGATCATCCTTAGGCACAAAGGATTTAAAAGGTGAAAGGAGATTTAATATGATCCAGAGAAAAGGTCCAAATTGTTCCCTGGTTTAATGCTTAGAGGCTAGCTGGGAATGTTCAATTGGTTGATTTTTATATCCAATATTATCCCCTGGGATGTATCTGGAAATAAGTTCTGGAACACATTAAAATAGAAATAAGTCCTGACCATCTAAAAGTTAAGTCAGGTGAAATGCTAATATTGCTCAGAGCCTTAACTAAAGTATGTGCTTGTAAGTTTTAAGATTTGCCTCTTTTCTGTACCAGGGCTCATTATTTTTCAGGGAAGCATAATTGATCCATGATCAGACATTGCCTCTTCTACCAATTTTGTATTGGGCAGTTACTCCGAAACTTGCCTTTGGACTTTACGTTCAACAGACAACAAAGTTCAAGATATATCAAGAATATGTGTACTCTGTACTAGTCAAAAATATGACAATTCTGGGGTATACATATTTAAGAAAGCATATTTATTACTTTTTGTATGAAGTTATGTTTTTTAAAACTTTCTTGCTATGCCTAAGATTCTCTGAGCTTTTTAAAGTAAGCCAATTTTACCCTACGCTGAAGCCTCCTGAGTCCTAAGATTGTTATTGCTGGCCTAATGCCGGGTTATTTAACAAAGATATTTAACATTAGAAGATCCTTATTCATTTGCTGACAGTTCCCTCCTCTGGAGCCCACGCCCTCTATTACTTCATGTTTTGTTTTCAAGAAATCTGAACTGGCCTCCAGCTCTGGCAAATAATGCAGTTCGATAATGAGAATCTACTTGCCTGAATTGTATAAATCCCCCTTTTAAGTGTTTTAAGATACCACTTTAAGGTTTTGATTAATAAAAGGATTACATTGTTGTGTCCAGGCAGCCAAATAGTTCAATCATTATTTATCTTCAATCTAAAAATCAGAAAACCAAACTTATTGCCAGAAGTATGTGTAGTTCTAGACCTACTAAGAGAAGACCAGAGGGGAGGGGAAAAGCTAAACAGAAATCAAAGAATAGCTTTTATCTGTAATGTACTCAAGGTTACAATAATTAAAACTGGTTTTATTAAGGTATCTGTGGCAAATTAAAAACATGAAAAAGTTAAGACCACCAAAACATTAAAAAATCAAGATCTAGTCAGGTTTGCCTCTTTTATTGTTGCTATGATAAAGACATATGTACCAAGAATTACACTTTTAGATAATGTTAAATAAAATACTTTTAAAATACGCAATAAGAAATAAAAACATTTAACACTTTCTTGATCCCAGAAACGACCATAAGCAGTTGCCTATATTACAGTCAGGGTATAATAGATCATATAATGAACATGATCAATACTTCCATTGCACAATAGAGCATTCGACCCATCCATTTACCTGGCCATCTCTGCACAAGTTACAATGTGGCCAATTTCCTCTCCCAAATGCCGAGTGAGCCTGTCCTAAGCATTAGGAAGCCTTTATATGGAAGTAAAACATCAAAGAAAGATTATACCTGTGGCTATATATTTAAAAAGGATAATAAGACAGAAGAACAGCACATCTGACAAAGAACCATTATCTGAAACATACAATATTCTTAAAACTCAACAATAAGGAGCCAACCTGATTTTAAAATGGGCCAAAACCTTAATAGAGTGAGGTGTGATAGTGTATGCTTATAATTTTAGCACTCAAAAAGCTGAGGTAGGAGGACCATCACAAGTTCAAGGGGTTATATAGCAAGATCCTATCTCAAAACATAAACAAACCTTAAGGTGCCTTAATAGACACCTCACCAAAAAGATACAAACATAAGCATTCAAGAAGGTACCTACATCATAAGTCACCAAGGAAATGTAAAAACAGCAGTGAGATACCACTCTGCACCTACTAGGATAGCCAAACACCAGAACACTGACAACACTGAACGTGGAGCAACAAGAACTCTCATTCACTGCCTGTGGGAATGCAAAGTGGAAGACAGTTTGGTGATTTCTTACAAAGTTGAATATATTCGCACCACACACTCCACCAATTATTTTTTTTGGTACCTAATCGAAAGAGTTGAAAACTTTTGGTTTGGCTTGCAAGTGCTTCCCAAAGGCCATGTTTTAAAGGTTAGATTGCCAGACTATGATATCATTGGGAGATGGAAGAGCCTTTAAGAGATAGGGCCTAGTGAAAGGAAATTATATCATTAGGGGTGGACCCTTCAAGGAGCCATTGGACCCTGGCCTCTTCCTGTCTCTTCTCTGCTTCTTGCAGACAATTGCTTTCTTCTACCAGTTTCTGCCATGACATTCTGCTCACTACAGACCCAAAGGCAATGGAGCAAGCTAACCACAGACCCAAACCCTGAAATTATGAGTGAAAATAAGCATTTTCTTCTTTTAAGCTGTTCTTCTCATAGCAACAGAAAACTAACATAAATTTATGTCTACAATAACTAAACATCTCACATGGATGTGAGGGACTAGGAGTTAGACCCTTGAAAGACAGTCAGAGAAAAGAGGTTCTAGGTAGATTAATGTACTTTTCACTTAAACATTTAAGATGGCTGACTTCCTGCTGCTTCTCCCTCTCCAAGACAAAGACTTGGAGGACTTTATCTCACTGGAAGGAACCGTTTGTTGGTGTCAGACAAAAAGGTGTCAGGGGGTCAGGATCGCCATGAAACAAACAGAGAGGACTCTGGCAACGTAAGAGTTTAATGGGTTGGCGGGGTTGGGGGGCCTGGGCCTCAACTCGGGTGTGAGGAAGAACCAGCAATCTAATGGCTGCAGGAGAGTAGCTTATAACGGGAAAGAATGTAGAAAACAAATATTTTTCTGCTGTTTGGGGCTGTTTTCAGGGCTGTTCAGGAAGGGCGTGGGGTCTGTGCCTGGTGAAATTTATCAAGGAAAAAATCTACTGTAAAACGTTTTCTACAATTACAGGGTTCCAGGAACCCACTACAGCTAAGGGCTTGGGAAACCTGTTTGTTTCTGGTGATCACAATACATTGGGTCACCAATTCCCGGAGCTGCTTTTGTCAACTTGCAGGTGTCTGCGAGTTGGCTGACTCAGTTCCTCTTAGGGGCCTTATGATTTCTGGGTTTGGAGTCGCCTGGATCTGAACCCTATCAGTTGGGACTTCCAAACCTCCCACCAGGAAGACTCCTGTGGTAAGAACCAATCAGTTTCTTTTTCTTTGTCTAGTTTATTCAATCCCCTGCAATCCCCAAACCAACAAATTCTGAGGGGGAAAAAAGGAATTCACCTCACCCCAAACATATAAAAGTTTTGGCTCTGCCAATCAAACTCAAGACACTATCTTTGAGACCTCTCTCCACTTTGGGAACTCTCTCTCTCTCTCTCTCTCTCTCTCTCTCTCTCTCTCTCTCTCTCTCCCCAATAAAACTAAATTTGGCTAAGTGGTGAGACCTTGCTTTGCCTTTTTATTCTTTAAATTGGCAGAGAAAAGAAATCTATTCCCGCAAATCTAGACAACCTCACACAACGGCATCAGATGTATAGAGCAGGACTAACATAGGGAGGACCTTAAAGACATTATGCTAAATGAGCTAGTCCCCAAAAGATAACTATTCTATTATTCCACTTACATGAAATTCTCAGAGTCAGCACATTCATGGAGACAAAAAGTAGAAATGGAAGTCTCCAGGAGCTAGGGAAGGGAGGAAATGAGGAGTCAGGGTATAATGAGCAATGAGATCCAGCTCTCTGACAGAACAGCTCTGGAGACAGATGGTAATGATTACAGAACAATGTGAAGATACTTAATTCCACGTAGCTGACACATACAGGGGTTAAAATGGTAATTTTTATGTTATGGATATCTTACCACAATAATAAAAAGAACCAAAAATTAGCTTCTTGAAGTAATTAACAAAATTAACAACACTTAAGCTAGTCTGACCAAGAAAAAACAAAACAAAACAAAACAAAGGAAACTAGTAGTGGTAAAAATCAGACATGAAAGAGAGTTAATTAGCACCAAGTTTACAGAAATAAAAAAGATTATAAGATAATATGAAGAAATTATATCCCAATGACATGAAGTTGACAGATTTCTAGAGACATTCAAACTACCAAAACCAACTCAAGAAATAAAATCTAAATAAATCTATAGTAAGCAAAATAAAAAATAAATAAACAAGGAGAACCTCCAACAAAGAAGAGCCGAAATCCAGACGGCTTCACTGGCAGATTCTCCCAGACATTTAAAGAATAAGTAACACGAACCCGTCGCATATCCTTCAAGAAAAAAAAAAATAATAACGGGAGAAAATGCCTCCTACAAAGCCAGTATTATCCAAACAAAGAATCCAGGCAGGCGTCATAAGAAAGGAAAACTGTAAACTAATGTTCCTTTAAAGTATGAAAGCAAGCCCCCTTAAAAAAACCTTAGCAAATAAAATGCAACAGCATATTAAAAAGATTATGCATGATGAATAAATCAAACATCTCGGAAATGCAGCAGCACCACAAAGAAAGACACAAGAGTAAAAGGGAGAAAAGGAAAGGAACGGCGGGAGTGGGAGAAGACCAGAGGGGGCTAAGGGGTGGATATAATAATACATCGTATACACTTAGTAAAATGCCATAATGAAATCATTACTGTACTAATATATGTTAATAAAAACTTCATAAAAATTAAGACCTAGAGTGGAGATTGCCCCACTTTGTTGTAACCAGCCTACCTGATGTCTCCACCAAAGTATTTGATAAATACCTTGATTTATGACTTTCTTTTGTTCCATGACTATAAAATGTTCGTGCAAGCACATGGAACATGTCATCCAGGGCATCCTGAAGCTCTGTTCATGTACCACAGCCACTTTTACTTGATTCACAGTAAACTAGCTCTTATTTCTTTTGCGGTGAAAAAAAAAAGAAACAGTGGTGTTTCACTACATAAACACCAATCAATGTAATATATACTATATTAATAAAATGAAGGAAAAACCAGGTGATGAAGATAAGGCATTTGACAAAATCCAACACCTTTTATGAGAAAAAAATTCTCAGTATAGGACTATAAGGGAATTTTCTCAAATCAATCATTTAAGAAAAAACATAGCTAACATCTTACTTGCTGTGAAAGTCGGAAAACTTTCCCCTGAGATCAGGAACAAAAACAATGTCTGTTTTCAGTACTTATCAGTAACAATGACATTCTGGGCTGAGAAATTAGATAAGTAAAAGAAATAACTGGCAGAGGAGCGTGGAGTTTCCTTTCAGATGGATTAAATATGTTGGAATTAGATGATGGTGATATTGTGAATACACTAAAAAACACTCGATTATACTCAATCGTCAAATGAGTAAATTTTATGTTATGCAGGCTTCATCTCAGTACACTAAACAAGACTTTCTGGAGACACATGCCCTAACATTCTTCAGAAACTCATCCCATTGGTCACTAGTGCTGCCATCAAAGTCTTAAGTCAAACTGAAACTTTGAGTGTCACACATTGAGTTCATTTTGTTCTTCAAAAATTTTAGATCTGGGCTAGAGAGATGGCTCAGTGGTTAAAACCACTTGCTGTTCTTCCAAAGCAACCAGGTTTGATTTGTAGCACCCACATGGCAGCTAACAACTGTCCTTAACTCTAGTTCCAGGGGATCTGACACCCTCTTCTGG
>NW_008335967.1:6699335-6701370 GCF_000622305.1 Nannospalax galili | reverse complement strand
ATACATGCAGGCAAAACACTCATACACATAAAAAATAAAAATAATAAAATATTTATTTTAAATTTTAGATCTATATGTAAATAAATTCATGTATGCAACAATAATAATAAAAGAAGAAAAGAAGTTGAGGAGTGGGGGACATGGGAGGAGGAGAGAGAGAAGTGGGAGAGACAGAAATGATGCAAATACAGTATGAAACTCAAAAAATTAAAAATTTATTTTTAAAATTATAGATCTGGTTAATATATTTTCTATGCATATTTCTTATATGTGTGTATAAATATATACATACACATCACATAAATACAGAAAGAGACAGAAACAAAGACAAGAAAGAGTTTGGGTGGTACCACATTAAGGTTTATAATTATTTTATTAACCTTTTAAGACTCAAAAAATCAATTAGTTTGAAATGGCAGAATAAAGAGATGTTCAATTTCTCTCTGCAGTCTAAATTCCAAAATAATGAATTCATTTTCTCAAAAATCTATAATATGCCTAGAAGATAAAACAGTAATGGTCTTGGTGGATCAGAAATTAGTAGTTCCTAAGCAACCAGAGGTTGATGTGACGAGATTGAATGAGAAACAGCTGTGTAGGAATGGTTTCTATAAAAGCAAGAATAGCATTATATTCTTACACAGGGTAGAGCCCAGAAATTAAAGAGTGTGGTCATTTAGCATTATTCTCATTAAAAATGTGAAAAGGAGCCAAGAAGAAGATGGCTGCAGATTCTTGCTCCCTTTCCACACTTTAAAGGAGGGTCAAAGCAACATTAATAAAAGTGAGGGAAAAGATATAAGAATAGGAATGAATGGAAATCAAACCATTAGTGATACCTGATGTGATAGCCTACCTGGAAAATACAAGAGAATCCGCTGACAAACTCTGAAAACCAGGAAGAACGTTTAATATGCGCGCCAATACAACACAACCATCCATAGACCTATAGCTTTCTTTCAGTACTGGGAAAAAAAACAAATGATTCCAGTTTTGTACAATTTCTTTTTTAATTTGTAAAAGAATGTAAAAATACAGTTGAAACTCCTTGTGCATTTCTTCTCTGTTTCATTAAACTCTCTCCAGCCTTTTCTGTAAGCACTGTTATACACTTAGAGCTTTTACTCTCATATGTGCATTTTAGGTTACTACATGTGTGCATGTTCTCACATCATAGACATGTTATTACAACTATTTCAAAATAAAAAGTAATGTACATATATTGTCTTTCACATTGAAATTTTTCTCACAAATTTAGATTATAACAAGTTTGATGTGTGTGTGTGTGTGTGTGTGTGTGTGTGTGTGATTGCACATGGCAGCTAACAACTGTCCTTAACTCTAGTTCCAGGGGATCTGACACCCTCTTCTGACCTCCTCAGGTACTGCATGACATGGGTGCATCTGTGTACATGTAAGCAATACACCCATATACACAAAATAAAAATAAATAAAATTTAAAAACAAAAACAAAAAAACACAAATGATCAACTTAAAGTCATTTTTAAAAAAAGGATGGGCTTTGAGTGACTGGAATGCACCACATAGGGTCATCAGTTGTGGTCATGTCTCACCCTCACTGGGGATGTAGACAGGGGTTGCATGTGGGGCAGGGGCACTCTAGAAATTCTTTGTACCTTCCAGTTTTTCTGTGAACCTAAAACTGGCCTAAAAAATAAAGTATTCCTAACACTTACAAAACATAAAACCCTATAAATGTAAAAGAAAATACATATTATTTTTGAGCAGCAATTTCACATCGAGGAATTTGTATACAGAAATCATCAGAGCGGCACATACCAGTCCAGCAGTAAGATGTTCACTGTGGGTCATATCTTGCACCCAGCACTTTCACTTCTGAGAATCCATCCTGAAAAGTGATTAGAACTGTGAAAAAATATTCACCTGCATTTTCTTTGTTTTAACTTTTAAAAAACCTTTATTGAGAATTTCATACATGCATATAAGGTGTTTTGATCGAATCCACGCCCACCCCTCCAACACCTCCCATATCTCCCCATCACTTTTTTCTGAC
>NW_008335967.1:6674195-6698497 GCF_000622305.1 Nannospalax galili | reverse complement strand
GGGAAATGGGAATAACTTCAGTGATCTTCAGCAGGAAAATGAGTAAGTAAATACTGGTGCATCTGTTATATAGAGATGATTTTATTGTAACCAAAAAATTTGGCAAATCCAATTTTTCTAAGACAAAAAAAATAAACAATATGACCTTTCAATGTTAATAGCTAAAACTGTGTGTTTGATATCTGGCAGATTTGAAGTGAAGACAAATGGGGGACAGAAGAGCAGAGCATAAATGTCAATCATTTTGAAATCACATATATGAGTCAATGCATTTTAGAAAAACTGGTACCATTGGGAATCTTTCAGTAAGCAAATGAACAACATAAGGGAAATTAATAGGAATGCATTTACTGACTATTAGATCTTATTAAAATGAGAAAACACTCATTTTTAGTAGATAAATTGATGATCCATAAATTCTAGATCAAAAAAAGAAAAAAATAAAGTGATCAAGAAGACTGGATAACAAACCTATTCCCAGAGCATACAATCTAGCGCCACTGAAGTCTCCATCTTTATTTTTTTCTTGTTTGATTAACATACTTACTGATAGCTCTCAAAGTTTTTGACTGGAAAAGACACCCTTGAAAGTTCAAACGCAGTACATTTAAACGCCACTTTCGCAAGGTAGTCACTACACACTTATCTACAACATTTTTTGTTGTGGAAAAATCAATCTGAAAATATAAATAAAAAGCATTAAGAAATAAGAAAAATCTATTTCATGTTTTAAAATTTGAAATATTTTAAAAGACCAAATACTAAAAGCTCTTCATCATGTCCTTTTCAAAAAGAAAAAGAGACTAAAACATTATAGCATTATAGTGCTCTAATAAAATGTACGAATTCAACAAAATAAAATAAACAAATTCCACACTTCCAAAAGTGACAGGAGTTGGCCAATAAAAAAAAATAAAGTGCATTAGGATAAGAAATTTAAACAAAACATTTTTAAGCTGGGGATCAAAACCTCATGCATGCTAGGTAAGCACTCTGTCACTGGGTTACATACCCGGTGACCCAGTGCACAATGGCTTCTTGACAAATAGCATCCAGTCCCTCTTGTGATGTAAGGCATATAAAGTAGAATAACAATGAAACAGCATCAATCAAAACCTAGAGAGAGCTAAGAAATTTTGCAACAAAAAATATTCTTTAACTTCATATACTTTTATGACTATCAATCAAGCCAATGTTTGCCCTATGTTAAAATCGTATGTGTGCATTTATAAATGAGGAACATGACTGGAGAGATGGCTCATCAGTTAAGAACACTGGTTGCTCTTGCAGAGGACTTGGTTTGGGTTCCCAGCACCCATATGGTAGCTAACCGCTCTCCATAGCTCCAGTTCCAGGGGATCTAATGCAATCTTCTGGCCTCCACAGGCATTGTGTATACTGGTGCACTTACCTATCTGCATGCAAAACACTCATATATATGAAATAAAAATTAATTAAAATAAATAAATCTAATTTTTTTTTGTGTGTACGAGCGTACTGCCTGCATGTACGTAAGTGCGCCCATGTCATGCAATGCCCACGGAGGTCAGAAGCAGGCATCAGATTCCCCTGGAACTGGAGTTATGTACAGTCGTTAGCGACCACATGGGGTGCCAAGAACTGAATCTGGGTCCTTTGCAAGAGCAGCCAGTGCTCTTAACCACTGAGCCATCTCTCCAGTCCCCATCCCCAATTTTTTTAAAGAATGAGGAACAGGATATTCACTACAGTATTTTAATAGGAAAAGAAGGAAACAACCTAAATGACCTAAATGTCTTCCAATGAAACTGATTAAATAAATGTAGAGACTTCATACAACCTGTCACTGAACAGAAGCTGAATTCACAGTAAGAAAGGACAATTTATCAAAATAAAACCTAAACCGATAGAACCCAACAAAGCTACACTCAAACTCAGTCCAGGAATAAAATTTAATAATCAAACTGTTCTTCCTGAATACCACTGCGTGATGCCAAACTTTTGACAAGAGTTGCTTCTCAGAACTCAGGATACTATTTTTTAAATAATTTATTGAGAATGTCATACATGCATATAAGGTGTTTTGATCAAATCCATGCCCACTCCCTCCAACCTCTCCCATATCTCCCCATCACTTTTTTTCTGATAACTTCAAGTACTCTCTTCTTTTTTATATATTTTTTGTTATTTTTATTTTATGTGTATGAATGTTATGCCTGCATGTAGGTAAGTCCACCAGTGTCGTACAATGCCCACAGAGGACAAAAGAGGGTGTCAGGTTCCCTGGAACTGGAGTTATGGACAGTCGTTAGCTGCCATGTGGGTACTGGGATTTGAACCTGGGTCATCTGCAAAAAAAGTCAGTGTTCTTAACCACTGAGCCATCTCTCCAGGCCCCTTCTTTTTTTTTATGGAGCTTTTTGCTACTCTAACATTCCCCCCTCTGAAGAGGTAACCCTAAAATCTTTTAAGGATTGGATAAAAGCTCCCAAATACTTTTGACATTTTTGGCCTTTGGCATGGAGTATGTTGCTAAGAGGCCCAAGGACACTGTAACTCCCTGTTCAGCATGGAAGAAGCCAGAATGGCAAGCTGAGTAACCTCTTCAGCATACTATTTTAAAAGAACCTGGAGAGCAGAAAGCCTATGCTGCCAGCTAAGCAGAAAACAAATGGCAGGGGTTAAGATTTTCTCATTCATATTCAATAATTAAGTACACACACTTTGCGGTCAGATAGATTACAGTTTGAATTCTAACCCAGGCACTAGAGAAGAGTAGGCTATTATTTAAATAAGCCTTTTTTATCTTTAAAATGAGGAAAAATAACAGTGCCTATTTAAAGAGGTGGCAAAAATAAATAGAGAAGAGGCTGGAGCGATGGCTCAGTGGTTAAAGAGCACTAGCTGCTCTTGCAGAGGACCTGGGTTTGGTTACCAGCATCCATATGGTGGCTAACAACCATCTGTAACTCCAGTTCCAGGGATCTGATGTCCTTTTCTGACCTCCATGGACATTACATGACACGGGTACACTTACTTACACACATGCAGGCAATACATTCATACATATAAAATAAAATATTTTTTTAAAATATAAATGGAGAAAATACAAATAAAGCACTTAGAATAGCACCTGGAATATAGGTAGGACTTAACAAATGACAGCTACCATTACTAGTTCAAAAAACATAGCCAAGCAGCACAAAATGTGAAGTAGAGAAACTTTTAAAACTGCATACAACTAGAACTAAAATACAAGGTGCACAAACAGAGCCTGTTTGACAGTGTCAGTGCCTCTGCATACATGCAAGACACACACAGACCATGACATAGTCTATTTGGACTTCTAGGTTGTTTTGCACCATTATTGCCCTAGTACTATTTTGTAGTATTTTTATAACCCAAAACTTGACAGTTTTTCTCATTCCATCAAAACTCTGGGGACAGGAGTCAACCAATAATAAAAGTTAAGCATACATCATCCCCAATGACTTCTTATGGCTCTTGGATGACACTAATCTCAACAACTGGGATCAGTTTAGCCATTAGTCATCAGTGACCATCATCTTCCCTGTTGTCTAAAGTCCAGGTAATAGCTGATTTCATCACCAACACTCATTGATAATGATTGGATGACTGGTGATGTCCTATGTTCAGATTAACCTGTGAACAGGTAGCCAGGCACTAGTTGTAACATCTCTAAAACTTTTTCATAGGTACTAAGAGGAGCTGACAAAGTGCCAGGGACTCTAGATGAAATCTCTTCAACATCCTCACATCCCGCCAGGACACTGTCCCCTTTGACTGCACTGTTTTGTTCTCACTCTGTGCAACACTGACAAGAATCAACTCCATCTGAGCTAGCAAATCAGATATGACTGACTTGTTCACTGTGGTTTAAGGCAGTGATTCTAAAACTTGATTCCGTAGCACATAGTCTAGAAGGGTTGTAGGGGAGATTGCTGATTGCTACCCTGAGTATTTGACTCAGTAAGCCTGGGGTAAGGCCTGATAATTTGCATTTCCACCAAGTTCTTCAAGTGCTGCTAATGTGATGTCTCTGGGCCACACTCAGAGAACCAGTGGTTTAAAGTAATAATTCTCTTACTTATGTGACAGATGTTTGGGGATGTCCCTTTAATTTTGGAAAACTCAGAAAAAAATAAATATAAATGATCTGGAGGAAAAACATACTATGTGTGGTATTAAATAAGAATTGATCCTGCAAAAGCCTGGCAGGAATTAGAAAATACCAGCACTTCTGCCCAGAGTCCTCATTGGATATAGATGCGAAAAATAAGAGCCCACAGTAAAGCTAGGGTAGGAAGTTCCTTAGGGTCCCCTTCATCTTATTTTTTCTTTTACTTATGCATGTTTAAATGTGGTATAATTATAAGACATTTTAGAACAAATACTCATTTTGTTCAAAAGGCAATGAGAAATGAGAAATTGGATGTTCAAAACTTGGATGATTCAACTAAAAGCTTAAACTTTTAGCTAAAAATATTATCAATATTATTTATCAATCAGCCCTGACTACTCAGAATTCACAAAAACTCCTGCTCCCATTAGTACTGTATACTCTCAGCCAAGTACAGTAAGTTCTTAGAACTGATCTTTATTATTACAAACCACGTGCTCTAAGTGTCTCACATTAAGGACTCAACATACAGTCTGTATTCATAAACAGGAATAGGAACACGAACAGTAAACCAAGGATGGGGGATAAAATGTCCCACAAGACTGGGCTTTGCTTCAATCCAAAAATAATATTCAACTTGTGTGTATACCATACAAACTTTAAAAACTAATATGTCTCTTAAAATATATAATTATTTTTATCTCTTCCTCCAGGTTTGTGCCCAGACCAAACTAAAAACAAAAATGCTTACTACTGGTGGCCACAGTGGAGAGAGGAGGGAAGAAGGCTGGTTTTACCTGTCTGCCTCTTTAGGAACCCAAAGAACCACATAGTTCCACTCATGTCTACTTACAGCATTCCACAAGAAGCTTCTCTGTATCATCAACATCCAGGAGTGGTTAACTTGGCCACAGATTATCATATCTCTGAAACTGAGGTACAAGAAAATCTAAACACAAAGAAAAGAAACATGATTTTGAATAAGATATGAACATTGGTGCAGCTTTTCCGCTGACTCGTGTGTGTGTGTGTGTGTGTGTGTGTGTGTTAGTAATGGCAATATATTCCATATTATTATAAAAGTTGAAGTTCAAATGCTATAATTTTATCTCAAGGTAGGAATTTTATCTGACATATAAAAATTTATCTGCTGATACATTTTATTACATTATATACTGCAATCCTTTTTCTAACTTTGCTGTGCACTGTGTTCTTGGATTTTCTCAAAGGCCTTTTCTGCATCTAATGAGATGATCATGTAGGTTTTGTACTTAAGTCTATTTATATGGTGGATTACATTCATTGATTTACATGTGTTGAACCAACCATCCATGCATACAGTGAACCCTGTATCAAATCATGAGCTCTGTAATGCATGCTGTTTCGTACTTCTCCATTTTTTACCACTTTGTTTAAAGGACAATCAATACTTTATACAAACCTCTTACAAACATAAATCTGAGAATATTTCTTAAAAGCTGCATTTTTCAACTATGTTCACACAAGTAAAAGAAAATTAGAGACCAATCTCATGATGAACATAGATGCAAAATTTCTCAAAAAAATACTTGCAAACCAAGTTCCAGAATGTATCAAAAAGATTAACCAGCACAATTAAGTCAGCTTCATTCCAGAGGTGCATGGGTGGTTCAACATACATAAATCAATTAATGTAATCCACCACATAAATAGATTTAAGTACAGAAACCACACAATCATCTCATTAGATGCAGAAAAGGTCTTTACAAAAATCCAACATCCCTTCATGATAAAAGTCCTGAGAAACTAGGGATACAGGGAATGTATCTCAACATAATAAAGGCAATGCACAACAAGCCCACAGCCATCATGCTAAACTAAGAAAAATTAAAATATTTCCACTAAAATCAGTAATGAGACAAGAATGTCCACTCTCTCCATTCCTGTTCAATATAGTACTTGCAATCTCAACTAGAGCAGTAAGATAAATTAAGGAGATAAAGGGGACACAAATAGGAAAGGGAGAAGTCAAAGTTTCTTTACTTGCAGGTGATATGATTTTATGCATGAAAGATCCTAAAGACGTCTCCAGAAAACTATTACAGACATTAAACATGCTCAGCAAAGTGTCAAGTTACAATTTTAATGCACAAATCAGTAGCCTTCCTATATACTAAGGAAAATATGTCAAGAAAGAAATCAAAAGACTTGTACAAAAAAAAAAAACCTTTAAAACACTGAAGAAAGAAATTGAAAACAACACCAGAAAATAGGAAGACCTTCCATGCATGTGAATTGATAGACTTAATATGGTGAAATAACCATCTTTCCAAAAGCAATCTACAGATTCAATACAATCCCCATCAAAATTCCAATGCAATTCTTTACAGAATTATTTTTAATCTTAAAATTTATATGGAAACACAAAAGACCAGGGATAGCCAAAACAATCCTGAATAATCAAAACACTGCTGGAGGTATCACCATCCCTGAATTAAAATTATACTACAGTCATAGTAATAAAAAATAGCGTGATACTGGTATAAAAACAGACACATTGATCAGTGAAATAGATTGCGGTCCCAGATATAAGCCTATGTCCCTACAGACACTTGATTTTTTATAGAGTCCAAAAATATACATTGGAGAAAAGAGCACATCTTCAACAAATGGCACTGGGAAAAGTAGAGAGCTATATGTAGGAAATGAAACCAGATTCTTATCTCTTACCATGCATAAAACTCAACTCCAAATGAATCAAAGACATCAACAATAAGACCTAATACTCTGAATCTGACAGAGGAGAACATAGGAAATACACGTCAACCTATTGGTACAGGAAAGGACTTTCTGAAAAGGACTCCAGTAGTACAGAAATTAAGGCTAACAACTGACAAATGGGACCTCATGAAAGTAAAGAGCATCTATACAGCAAAGAACACTATCAACTGAATGAAACGGTAGCCTACAGATTGGGGGGAAAAACGTCTCAAGAGCTATACATCTGACAGGCAGTTAGTGTCTAGAATATACAAAAAACTCAAAAAACTAAGCACCAAGGAAACAAGTATCCCAATAAAAAATGAGCCATGGAACTAAACAGAGTTCTCCAAATACAAATGTCTGAGAAATGTTTTTTAAATTGTCCAACATCCTTAACCATCAGGGAAATGCATATTAAAACTACTTTCAGATTTCATCTTGCCCAATCAGAATGGCTATCAAAACAGTAAATGCTAACAAATGCTGTGAGGGTGTGGGGAACACGTAATACTTATTTACTGATGGTTAAAGTGTAAACTGATACAACCACTATGGAAATCGGTGTAGAATTTTCTCAAAAATCTAGAAATGGATCTACTATATGCTCCAGTTATACAAGACCTGGGTACATTGCCAAAGGAGTTTATATCCTACTATAGAGATCTTGCTCATTCATGTTCACTGCTGCTCTGGTTACAATAACTAGGAAATGGAAACAGCCTAAATGTTCATCAACTGATGAATGGATAATAAAATGTAGTACAGTGGAATATTATTCAGCTGTAAAGAAAAAATGAAATTTGTAGGTAAGTGAATGGAATTGGAATTTATCATATTAAGTGAGGAAACCCAGACATAGAAAGGCAAATGGCACATGCTCTCTCTCATATATTGATCTTTATTTTGAATCTTTAAATACACCTGTTTCATTTGGAATACTCCTAGAGAGTAGGGCACTAGTAAGGGGCCTTGGGGGGGATTTCAAGGGAAAGAGGATAGAACACACATGGTGTAAGGACAAAGGAATGATGGAGCAAGAATGAGGTGGGGAATGGGAGTACAGGGTAGAAAAGGGGATATGGGAAGGGATAACTAGGAGTAAAGACCTTTTAAAAGGCCATATGGAAACTAACTACTGTAGAAACTTCCTAAAAGATATGCATATATTTTAAAAGTTTAAATGGAGTTATCCTATACTGGGCAGACAATGCCTCTAACCAGCTATCATAAGCTAGCAAATAAAAAGCCCAGTGTCAGGTATGAATGACCACTTTTTGAGTTGTTGGTAGGGTCCCAGCTGCTGCCCCCCAAACATTACAGGACATTGTCGTTGCTCTTGATTACTCTCCAGAGCTTGATGGTGGTTGGTCAGAGTAATCCAAGAGACTCCCAAAATAAGACAGGCTATTGCCAGAGATGTTGGTAATTGCCCAGAACTGGAAGATAAGACTCACTGCTGAAGACAACATATTCCTGACACAGGACTTGGCGCAATGGAGCAGGAACTGACCTGAAGCCTTCTACTTGAAGATTAGCTCTCATAGTTCTGGAGGATACCATGCAAGCTGCTGAGGGAGAAAAATCAATCAATGGTCCAACCCAGCCCTAAAGCCTAAAAACCATAATGACCTGCACTGCAAACTACCTCTATTGGTGCAGTAGTGGCACGGTTATCTGAGGGTCATAAACAGCTATCTAATTGGACTTAAAGCCCTCTCAGTGGGAGTGAACTCATTGGTGGCACTGTAAACACAGACAAATACACATGGCCAGAGAGGTCATAGAGCCTAGAGAAAATCCTGTCTCTGTTATACCTCTAGACAAAGGAAATTTCTTGCCATATGCTAAATATAGATCCTTACATTTACAGACAAGTATACCATACAGCCCTCATCAAAGAAGCTTCTTTTTGCAACAGATAGAGGCTACTATAGAATCCCACAACTAGTCAAATACAGAGAATGTATCTGAGAGATGCCCAGTCCTAGGTGACATATCTACAATGGAACCTCCACACCTAAGACTGGTGGAACATAGTGGAACGGGTGGGCAGAGAGAAAACTAGTGCATTCCTCAACTCTCACCAGTGAAACTTCCTTATACAACAGAGTGTGATGCACACAGAAGGCCATAGCTAGCCAACTTTTAAAGAAAAAGAGACTGTAGAGTGTGTGCCCCTGGATAGGACTCCTATACCAAACCTCTCCCACCCACAGCTCAGGGACCATTGCAGAAGAGGGTCCAGAAAGATTGTAAGAGCCAGGGTTGGTCCATGAACATAGGGAAACAGAGGCTTTCAGGCCACTGGAAGCTTCATGTGAACTTGTGGCAATGGTGGCATCAAGCACAGAACCCATGCCAACTCAATCAGACAAGGGCCCAGAGTAGAGCCAGGGAAATGGGTGGCAGGTCAGCTCTAGTCTGAGAACTACTGGAGACTGATTACTACTGAGTAAGGGAGCGTGGGCCTTACAAACAACCTTTAGATAGGCTGTTAAGACTCCAGAGGATGAACTTGCCCTGAAGGACATCTGGGTACAAATGCTTGATTGGATAAGACTTAACATGTATGGTGGGATACATGAGGTCCAGGGGGTCATGAATGTTGGAGGAGGGTCTAAATTTGATTTAGAACTGTTATATGAAATGTACAAAAGCTCAACAGATTTTTTTTAAAGAATACAGTTAGAATTTATATTGGTTCAGGAAATGGCAGTAGTGGATTCTCCTCTAAGGACTATGACCTCTCCAACCACAAGTATTTGTTTATGTTTATAGCACCACTCAAAAATTCCATCCTAAGTGGATAAGAAGCTCCAACCCCACGGAAATTGTGGCAAAAGATGGCTGCTGGGAGGGGCAGAGACAATCTTTTTTAAGCATGGGACTCTTGGTAGGTTAACCAAGCTCCAGTGGATGGACCCACACTGAAGGACATTTGGTTACACAGATTCGACTTTATAAGCCTGATTACTTCACTAGAGATGTCTAACAACACTAAATGTGTGAGCATCTGGTAACACAGCCGCCAAATAATGAGACGATAACTAATCCATGGTTATGATAAAAGACTGCATCTGACTGATAGATTAGTGTGGAGAAATAACTCTTCCCTGCAGTTCTCAGCGATCAGAGATTGTGTAAAAAGCCCTAGCCGCAAGATATGGAAATCCAATGATAAAAAAGGCCATTTAGCCTTCACTTCTTTTAAGAACATTTACTGTCCACATTCCCTCAGGATTAGGTCTGTAGCCATTTGTCTAGGTAACTGATCTGATCCAAAGGATAGTGAGCTAAATGTGGTGACACTCACCTACAATGTCAGAACTTGCTGAGGCAAGAGCATTGTGAGTTTGAGGCAAGCCTGGACTATACTGTGACCCTGTCTCAGTAATAATAATAATAATAATAATAATAATAATAATAACAACAAACTTCTTTTTCTCCCCCAAAAGTCAAATGTTGCAATCCAGGAAGATCCCTGTTAATTTTCAACTTAAGGAGAAATGAGCCCCAGGACCTTGTAGAGATATCTAGGTCATGAAAGTTGGAGATGCTAGGGCTCATTTGACCCATGGAGAAAGAAGTCCTAACTTCCATTTTTATTTATGAGGATCCTGAAATATCAAAGGGGACAGCCAAATAATTCAGGCTAAGTGCTCCATTTCAAGATCCTTCATCACATCTGAAATTATTTTGCCATGTAAGGTGACACATTCAAAGGTTCTGAAGTTGAGGACAGGGACAACTCTGTGGGGTTAGGGTTCTGCCTGTTGTCTTATGTAAGGAAATAACAAACACTAAATTTCAGAGTGCGTCTGTCACAGAGGGAAGGAAGAAAATGCACTCAGGGAGGCTTGAATTCAGTTTGTGCTTTACTTATTAAATGTGTGGTGAGCACATTCTTGTTCACTCTTTGTATGTCTGAAGTAGTTTAATTTACTCACTTTTTAATATTTTATTTATTATTTTTATTTTATGTGTATGAGTGTATTGCCTGCATGTATGTGAGTGCACCCATGTTGTGCAATGCCATAGAGGTCAGAAGAGGGCTTCAGAGTCCCCTGGAACTGGAGTTAAGGATGGTTCACAGCTGCCATGTGGGTGCTGGGAATCGAACCCGGGTCCTCTGCAAGAGCAGTCAGTGCTCTTAACCCCTGAGCCATCTCTCCAGCCCCTAGACTCACTTTTTGAATAAAGCATAGGAATATATTTAACTAATGCGGTGGAAGGCTGGTCGGCATACTGATAAAAACATGGAAAGGCAATCCATGTTTGTAAATTGGTAGACACATTAATAACAATGAAGGGAATTAAACTAGGATTCTACATCTTCCCATGAATAAAGACAAAACACACACACAGGCACAGAGAGCTGCACAAGGGCATTCCATCAAACATCCAAAGAACGGATACCAAAAAGTCAATTTATATAAAGTCATCTAAGGAGTCAATCAATCCTGTCAAATTTCTAAAGGCCCTTTTTGTGGAAATGTAAAAGCCAATCCTCAAATTCACATGAAATTGCAAGGGATTCCAAAGAGATAACAACAAACTTAGAGGGTTCATACTTCCTGACTTCAAAACTTATTACAAAGTTGCACTAATCAAAACAATAAGGCCCAGAATAGACATACAGACCTATGGAATGGAATGGAGGGTCCAGAATTAGACCTATACATCCATGGCTAATTTATTTTTAAAAAGAAGCTCATATCATTCAATGGGAAAGAACAGTCTCTTCAATGAATGGTGCTGAGACCACTGGACACCCAAATATAAAAGAATGAATGTATGTTCTCAAACTTCATGTAAAATAAACCTTTATCCAAAATAGATCAATGAGTAAACATAACAGCTGGAACTATAAAATTCTTAGAGAAAAACATGGAGGTAAATCTTGTGACATCAAAAGCATGAGTAATATAGAAAACGACAAATCAGATTCTTTCAAAATAGAACATTCATACTCTAAAAAACACTGGAAGAAAGTAAAAGCATCATTTTTCTGTCTAAGTATGCTACAGAGGGAAAAATGCACTACCAATTGAGGTGGTCACTGAAATGGTTAAGGAGTCCTGGAAAGAAATTATGGAAGGTGAAGAGGCCTGAAAATTGTAGTTGTAGTTATCTACTGTACTATGTCTACATTGAATTATAACTAGACCTATGTCCAGACAGGTAAAAGAACCTAGAAAAGAGACATAGCAGCACTCCTACTGTAGGGCCACAGTTCTGAGATTGCAAGAGACCAAATGACTTGCTTAAGAGTTGTAGAACAGTTTACAGAAAGACTGAGGCAGGAATCAAAGCCCAAAGCCCCAAAGGTAGTAAACTAATGCAACCAATTAGGACACAAAGATCTTGAAGAGAGCACCTCAATGTCCCCTCTACAGACTTGAAGGGACAAAAGATATGAACTACCAGCTGCTAGCAGTGGTCTGAGGCATTCACATACCCTTTATTACAGAGTCAACATGACTCCTTGGAAGGTTACTGTGTCAGTTGCTATGACTGACTGAATGACTTAACAGAAATTCATTCTCTGTCCTAGAGGCTTTCTGAAATAGTGTGGGAAGGGTGGCACCCCTATGAAGCCCTGGGAGAGAGTCTTCTTTGCCTCTTTCTGGCTCGTGGTGGACGCTACATTCTTTTGTGTTCCTTGGTTTGTAGCTACATGATTCCAAACCCTGTCTCTGTAATGAGAGAACTTTCTTCCCTTCTGTGTGTGGTGAGTGCCTGTCTCCCTCTTTTCACTCTTAGAGACAGCAGTCATTAGATTTGAGGCCCATCCTGATACAGTGTCACCTTATCTTAACTAAGTACATTTGCAGAAATGCTAGTTTCAAGTAAGATCACACTCTGAGCTTCTAAATGTACATGAATTTTGATGGGGGGGGGGGACTATTCAACTCAGTGTAGTTTCCTAACTCTTCTAAGTCAATGTAGTTCCTCGTTTGTTACATGAGGGTCTTTGATGAGATAATTTGTAAAGTCTTCTTTGAAATGTCTGCCCACCTCCAGACTGGTTTGTTGAACATTTGGTCCTCAGCTGATAGACATTTTGGGGAAGGAACTGAAAACTTTAGGAGGTAGGGCCTAGCTAGGAGTATCTGAGTATCTTGAAGAGTGCCTTTGAGGGTTATATGTGCCCCAAGTCCTCTCTCTCTCTCTCTCTCTCTCTCTCTCTCTCTCTCTCTCTCTCTGTCTCTCTCTCTCTCTCTGTAAAAGGTGAAAACTTCTCTGCCATACATTCCTATTCCTGCTGCACAAGATTCTGCCCAGAAGCCTGGAGCCAAGCAGTCATAGACAAAACCCTCTGGAACTGTGACCCAAGTAAATTATTCCTCCCTTATATTGTTTTCATGTGTATTTTGATTAAAGCTTCATAAAAGTAACTAAGACAGTACCTATAATGTTATGATGATTTATTGCCAATGATTCTGGCTTTCTGATTTATAGTCAAATAGTTAAAACTAGACTCCTAATTGTAACTCCACTATGTAATGTGTGTGTTTGTGTGTGTGTGTGTGTGTGTGTGTGTGCGTGTGATGTATACTTGTATGCATATATGTGTGCAAGTGTGATTGCCAATGCACACACATGTGGAGACCAGAGGCTGACATTATGATGTCTTCCTCAATTGCTTCTCTGCCTTATCTTTTGATACAGGGTCTCTCACAATTTTGACTAGAGGGCCTGGCTAGCAAATCCAAGATCTGCCTGTCTCTTCCCTCCAATGCCGGAGTTACAGATGCTTACTACCATGGCTGGCATTTTAGGTGGGTGCTGGGGATCAGAACTCAGGTCCTCATGCTTGTAAACCAAATAGTTTAACCACTGAACCATTTCCCAGACCCACTACTATATAATTTTCAATAGTAAATTTTTTTGGTCTTTTTGAGACAGGGTCTCCCTGTAACCCCAGCTGACCTGGAATTCATTATGTAGACCAAGCTGTCCTCAGAGATCCTCCTGCCTCTGCCTCCGAAGTGCTGGGAGATGACAAATGCCCGGCTTCAGTAGTAAATTTTAAAAGTTTATTTTTTCCATATTTTAGTATTAAGTCATTCTCAACTCTAAGTTCTAACAGGACATTAATTATAGTTTTTTTAAAGCCCATATCTAGAAATGCAAATTAAAACCACCTTATGATTTCATCTTACCCCAGTCAGACTGGCTAAGATCAAGACAACAAATGATACCAAATGTTGGAGATGATGTGGGGAAAGGGGAACACTCATCCACTGCTGGTGGGATTGCAAACTTGTACAAGCCCTATGGAAAGCAGTGTGGAGAACTCTTAAATAAAAATGAACCTACCATTTGACCCAGTTATACTATTCCTTGGCATATACCCAAAGGACTCATCGTATTGCAGGGACACTTGTACATCCATGTTTGTTGTTGCTCTTTTCACAATAGCTAAGAGATGGAAGCAACCTAAGTGTCCCTCAACTGACAAGTGGATAATGAAAATGTGGTACATTTACACAATGGAGTTCTCCCCAGCAGGGAAAAAAAAGACAAAAATCATGAAATTTGCAGGTAAATGGATAGAACTAGAAACTGTCATACTAAGTGAAGTAACAAAGGCTCAGAAAAACAAACGACATATGTTCTCCCTCATATGTGGATCCTAGCACCAAATCCTTATAGGTGAGTATGTATCCAGACATAACTACAGGAACCAGAATAATGAAAAGGAATTAGGGAGGTAAAGGAAAAGAAAGTACCTGAGGGAGACTAACAGTAGGAAACAGGTGTTACTAAGGGAGAAATGGATAAAAATGAGGTTATTTAGATGGGAGGGGGAGGGAGAGTTATACAAGGAGCCTTGAGGATAAAGGGAAAGGAGCTCAAGAGAGATGGAACCATAGGAGATGGGTATTATCAAGGGAGATATGGGGAAAATGTGGACACTTTAAATGGGGAAACCATGGCAGAAGGCTTTGATAGTGAGAGAGAGAAGAGAAATAAATAATGCCTGTCTAGTTTTAAAAAATCAGAGGGAACCATATTAGTCCAAAAACATACTGACAAATTACACATACATTATCTCTACATGAGTCAATGTGTATAGCTAAAAGCTACATAACAAGAAACAGTGCCAGATAGGAGCTACATTCCTTTGAGTTGTTGGCTAGAGTGGTCCAAGAGACTCCCAAAATTACTCAGGCTATTGCCACAGCCCTTGATGGCCTTGAAGGTAAGACTCTACTGCCAATGACAGAACATACTTTGGATTCAGGATTTGGAGTAATAGAGTTGCAACTGACCTGAAACCACTTCCCCTGAAGGCTAGCTCTCATAGCTTTGGAGAGTGCTATGAAGGTGCCAAGAGAAAGCATCAATGGATGATCCAACACCAGCTTCAAGGCCAAATAACTACATCAATGGCTGGTACAGCATACGTCATTGGTTCAGTAGTGGCACTTTTATCTTGGGGGTAATCAACAGCTACCTAATTGGACTTAACGCCCACTCAGTGGGAGGAAACTCAAGTGTGGTACTGTAAACATAACCAAATACACATGGCTGGAGTGGTCATAGATTGTAGAGAAAACCCCAAGACTGTCACATCACTAGACTGATGTGATTTCTTACTATGTGCAAAATATATATCCTTATATTTACAGACAAATATCCCAGTTGCCACTCATCAAAGAAGCTCATTTTGCACCAGTCAGAGACTATTACCAAGTACCACAACTGGTCATACACGGACATTGTCTATGAATTGCCCAGGCTTAAGTGACACATCTACAATACAACCTCTACACATAAGGCTCATGGAACATAGAACAGGGATAATGAAGAGGACACTAATGAATCTCTCAGTTCTCAATAATGAAGCTCCCTCATGCAGCAGAGGACCAGGAACACAAAAGGCCAGAAATGTCCAAAGCATAGAGATCAACAGTCTACTGAATGATGGTCCTTGGACAGGACTCCTTTATTAATCTTCACCCACTCAAGGCTCAGGGACCATTGCAGAAGAGTGGGAGGAAAGATTTTAAGAGCCAGGGAGGAGGTGCATGACCATATGGAAACAGAGTCCTACAAGCTCCTGGAACCCTGCTCACATGATTCTATGGCAATGGTGTCAGTATACACAGGTCCCATGCAAACTCAGACAAAAACCCAGCATAAAACTGGGAAAATGAACAGCAGATCTCAATCTTATCTGAAGGAATGTTGGCAATGGATCGCTGCTAGATGAAGAAGAGCTGATCTTCCTAAAACAAGGGACTCTGGATAGGCTGACTAGACCTCAGTGGATGGACTTGCACTGGGGAATGGCTGGGAACACTTACAACACAGTGGGTCTTAACAGGGATGACAGAGTATATGGGCCCAGTGGGGGGACTACGGGAAGGTGCCAGTGGAGATAGGAGTATAAAGATGATTGAGATTGTTTGAGATGTTCTGTGTGAAATGAAATACACAAAAAATCAATAAAAACAAATTTTAAAAAATTTAAAAAGCCCACTTCTAAATGGATCCTACTCATCATTCACATGTTGGATTTGGACTTTTATCTGAAAGGTGTATTTGCATTGTAGTGAAGATTAAGGGGTTATTAGAATAAGACCACAAATTGCCTTTCCACTGTGGGGCATTTGACACCTTTTCCAATATGTAAAAGTTATTCATTAGCTCATTTAATATTTATCTGTTAAGTGCCTATTTTATAATGTCATATGTCATTAATTCCATAGAAAGCTGCCCATAAGTATTTGAAAGAAAAGAATTCCATATTCCAATGTGGAATAAACTGCCTCAAATTTGTACCTTAACACAAATTTCATTTTCTCCTAAGGAGTGGGTCCATTATTACATAATATACAGAGAATTTTCGAATGTTTATGTGCAATTACCCTTAGAAATACTAGAAATTAATTCCACATGGAACACTGAGTATTGACAACAGAACTATCTGGGAAGGGCATCAATATGCTTTCAAACTCACTTCCAAAGATAATCACCAGTTGGGTCATTTTGTGCAAGTCAGAAAATTGACAAGATATGACACAGAGGAAAAGAGGAATTTTAAGAAAACTGTACATTATTAAAAGTCTATATAAGAATGAAGTCTGAAGCTATTCAATTCTATTACTTCTATTGTGCTTCAGCCCCTACTCTGTGTGAGAGGACTATGGATCTTCAAGAGAAGGAAGAGCATCTGGTGATCCATCAACAAATAATGGCATGAGAAAGAGTAGTGGAAGCCCCATTCCCAAATGGAAGAACAAACAAGAAAACAAAAGATGGCAAACTCCTGAACCTCCAGTATGGGGAGAACAAGAGAAAAAGGATCTGCAGGTGTAAGGAAGCCAACATTGCCCAAGGAAACTGAAACGGATCCTGGTGGTATATGACCCCATGTAAGGGCACAGAGCCAGCTGCAAGAAGAGTCTAGCCAGAGCCTGAAACTTCTCAGGCCTGTAGCCCACTCCTCTACTCCCCTGACTTGTGTGGAGATGAGTGGTATTCCTAGAAGAGACCAGGGATGGGAAGCAGCCCTTGAGATGGGGAATCTGTGAAATGCTGACAATAGAGGAAGCACCAGAAGCACACCAGATATTTTCATTTTGATCTTAAATGGCAAAAACAGAGTTCCTGGGAGGAAATCAACAGCAGATTTCAGTTTTCTGTAAGGACACATCTCTGATGCCTTCTGGCTCAGAAAGTCTATGAACTGAAGATCCTATACTTCTCTGCTATCTAAATGAGGCATGCTTCATATATAAAGAATTTACAGTGTTCACAGTAAGAACTCTCTTCTCTTAACATCCTGTGGAATTAGCTTGGGGCATCAGCACATGTGTTCCACACAAGACCAACAAGAATGGAGAAAGAAGTACATCCAGGAGGGCTGACCAGAAAGCCAGCTGGTAAGAGAGCTTCATGAGAACTGAATCTGTTCTCTGGCAGTCACAGCACTCCCTACTTATTTGTTAGACTGCCTGGAAGGTAATGCATGTCATGTGGAAATTGTTGCTTGTAAACACAATAGAAGACAAATGGAAATAAATCCAGACACAAAAGACATTGTAAAGGGGGAAAAAAGTCACAGTATAAATCTTCAAACTTAGACAGATGTCATGCATCACAGAATTATGGGACTATGGGCATCAACAAATAACACTTGCAATACCTACTCAGCAACTGTGTAGTACTTAGTATACAAATGTGTGCTAGCCAAGACATTCTGCAAGGACAAAATATTAAGTTACTCAGTCAAACTGAAGAAGTTCCCATCAATTCAGGATATCTGTATTTTTTGAAGCTTGTAAAATAAGAAGAGGAAGAAATGTAAAAAGAAAAAATGCTCCTATGAAAGGCTGATTTTTCTTTGTCTAATTCAGAAAGTTCTCCCTGGTACCTGGATTCAGTGACTGAGAAGGGAGACCTGTTAGTGACTTCTGTAACCAAGAGACCATACCTCAAAGTTACAGAAATGGAAAGATCCTTTTTCTTGATGGAAAATAAAATGTAATAAAATGTTTAAAGATCAGTTTTGGCCCATCACACATTAGATACCACAGCCTGCATCACAGTCTCCAAGTAGGCCAGGTACAAAAGAGTTACGGTAGGAGAACCAGGGTCCCTGCCCCCTCCTGGAGTCATAAGGTGGACCTGGGCAAAGAAGGTACCAGCAACAGGGCTGGGCAAGGGACCAAGGAGGGAGGGTGTCAAGGCCCAAGCAACATGAGGAGACCCTCCCTGTACAAGGCTGCATAATATAAATGTCCATATTTCAATGGAAGGAGGTAAGTCCATCCCAGATCATGGGAGCATGGTGTGGAGTTTGGGAGCACAAATTGCATGAGGAGGCTGATCTGGCATGGAGGTTAATGCTTAAGTAAATAGAAAGTGGTGTAATCAAGAAGAGATGACACCAAGGACCCCCAAAAGAGGATAAAGCCGTTGCCGTGGAGATGATGGTGGAGCATAGTTGAGTGAGGAGTAAATTTCCTTGTAGAACAAGAGGCTGATCTATACTCTATGTCAAAAAGGAAGAGTGGAAAATGGAACATTTGCATGGTAAATGTAACCAGGCAATGAAAGGTTGATCTCTATCAAGGACAGATAATATAAATAAAAGTATTAAAAATTGGGAGCATATTTCTGTCCATAGGAAGCCTTGACATGTATGAAAAAGAACACTAGAAAGGACTTGGTGTGTTAGAATTGGGTATTGGTGGGTAGTGACTTGCTTCCAATTGAAGAATTTACTTCACTACAAAAAGAAAAACTCAGTGGCCCCATGTTCATAAAGTTCACTAGTTTTATCATGTTGTCCTTAACTCTGACACAACTGGTTTGATACAATAGTAGAATGGGATTGTGAAGACTGAATTCAAGTGTCAGATAGGTAGTAATACCTAGTATAAGGTTCTCTGCATCAGTACCTAATACTGTATATAATATTTTTCTCCCATAGGCAGGATTCACAGGTCTAGAAAGTATGATAAAGACATACTTACTATTGCCCCTTGAAGCCCACTAGCTAAAATTTTGCTTCCTGTTCCTATGACCTTATACGAATGATTTAATTTTTTAAAATATTTTATTATTTTTATTTTATGTGTATGAGTGTATTTCCTGCATGTGTATTAGTGCACCTGTGTTGTGCAATGCCCGCAGAGGACAGAAGAGGCCATCAGATCCCCTGGGACTGGAGTTTCGGACAGTTGTTAGCTGCCATGTGGGTGCTGGGATTCGAACCCAGGTCTTCTGCAAGAACAACCAGTGTTCTTAACTGCTGAGCCATCTCTCCAGCCCATGGTTTAATATTTTAAAGAATACTTCTAAATATTGCCCCCTAGTATTAGTTCCAAAGCAAAAAAATGCTTCCATCAGGAGATAAAACAATGTTTTTATTGAACTGGCTACCACACTGACACTCAACCACTCTGCTTTCCACACGTCTCTGAATGAAAAGGTAAAGAGGGATGACTGTAACGCTGTATCTATCAAAGAGAAAGTGCCCTGTTGCTCCATGATAGAGGTCAGAAAGAGTATGTCTGGAATACAGGAAACCCTATGGCCATCTCCAATGTTACCATGCCCTACAATAAAGTAGATAGTGGAAGATGGCAGTTGACAATATCAGCTATAAACAACTTCATGATTAATTATTCCTCCTTATTATCTATATTCATCAGACTTTTCATCACTGTGACAAATACCAAGAAAAACAATTGAAGGGAGAAAAGATTTGTTTTGGCTCGTGGTATCAGAGGTTTCAGTCCACAATGACCTTACTCCTTTGTTGTGAATCTGTGGTGAAGCACAACATCATGATGGCAAGAGCATACAGTGGAACAGAAGTTCTCACTTCATGGTGCCAGAAAAAAGAAACAGAGGGGCTCAAGACAAGATATAGCCCTGGTCCTACCTCTGAAACTTTCCATCATCTCCTAATAATGACAAAATATTATGAATCCATCCATGAACTAATACAGTAATTAGGTCAAAGCCATATGATCCAATCAAGTCCCAATGACTGTGAATCTTTTGCAGGGGTAAGGGATACTTCACATCTAAACCTAAACCCCATTTGAATTATCTATGTGTATCTATGTGTATCTCCAACATCTTTATCTTTCTCTTTTCCCTTTATCATGTAACATAATATGTGCCTACTGAAATAAATGAAAATTATACTTTCAATTTTATGTCATAGTATTATTAGAGAAAGGTAAACATATTTGGATATTTTATCTCTTGTTCTGGTAAGAAGTTACTACATTTCCAGTTATACATATACTAATAATCACATCATTTTAAGCAGAATTATGATCTTGTTATTATCTTTATTTAGATATTAGATATGGTTCAAAATGTTTATGGATACTGAATTGTTAAGGAGTACATTTATGACAGTTAATTTTATGTCAGTTTGGGTGAATCATGAGGTCCACATATTGGGTTATACTTTATTTCTGTGTATTCTGTGTGGGCATTTCTAAATGAGATTAATATTTGGATCAGTAGATTGAATTTAAAAAAAAGAAGATTCCCCTTTAGAATGACAGTGAACATCATCCACTCTAGGCCTGAAAAGAACAAAAGACTGACTAAAAGAGAACCTCACATTCCTTTCCCCTCTCTTCATGTCTCTCAAAGCTAGAACATGAGTCTTCTACTTTTAGAGATGGACTTGGGTTGAAACTTACACCATGGGCTCTATTGGTTTTCAAACCTTCAAACTTAAACTGGAACATCACTGACATTCTTGGGTTTCAAAAATTGAAAGCTCTTGCTGTTCTTAGCCTTCATAATCACATAAGTCAACCCTTAGAGTACACACACACACACACACACACACACACACCATTGATTTGTGTGTTATCTTTTTTTCATCACTGTGACAAAATACTTGAGAAAATTAACTTAAAGAGATAAGAGTTATTTAATCCATGGTTATGGTCCATAGTCACTTAACTGTGTTGTTCCTGGACTGTAATAAGACATTTATTTCTTAGTGGTCAGAAAGGCGATAGAGACAGACACAAAGACACAGAACAGGGACAACAAAATGTACCCTTCAAAGGCAATTACCATCTCCACCAACTAGGCCTCACTTCTGAACAGCCAATTAAGATGAATCCATTGATGAAGTTAGAGACTTCATGATCCAGTCACTCTCAAAACACTACATTGAATACCAAGCCTCCAATAAACAAGTCTTTGAGAGACATCTTTCCAAACCACAACATTATTTCTCAGAAGAACACAGACTAATACAGAAACAAAAATGTACAGAACAAACAAATAAGAATGGGGACTCAGACCTAGAATAAGTAATGTGGCATCGTAAAGCAGGGAAAATAATTTCCAAGAAAAAAGGGGGAGGGAGTCCCACCATACACAGTCAATGTCTTTCTGGGGATAAAACAAAGTCCTAAAGAAAAAGTTCCTGAGTGTGATTTTTTAAATTTAATATTTATTAAGTATGATTAATTTGTATTACTGTCAATTTCTATCCTTTTCTGGATGTTTCATAATAATTTTTTTTATTTTAACCACAGTTCCCTGAACCTAGTTGGTTATATTATTATTATTCTCTTTCATTACAAAATTGTTTTAATATTTTAAAGAGTATTTCTGGAAATATTTGTCTAATTGATTGGATCCAAGTTTGAATGCTGAGTTTTGACCATATAACCTATAATAAATATATACTCAAAGTAAGAGTTTTATTTTTAATGGTATTTGGGTAACATAATTGCTATATAGTGAGTGTTTATATGTCCCCATTCTAGTTTGCTTCCCTGTCGCTGTGATAAAACACCAACTAAAAGCACCTTGGGGAGGAAAAGGGCTTAGAACCTGGAGGCAAGAACTAGAGACCATGGGAAAATGCTGCTTACTGGCTTGCTTCCCCTGGCTTGCTCAGCTACCTTTCTTATACAGCCCAGGGCCAGCTGCTCAGGGATGACATCACCCACACTGGGCTGGGCCTTCCTCTATCAATTAGCAATCAAGAAAATGCCCTACAGACATGCTCACATACCAGTTTGACAGAGGAAACTTCTCAATTGAGGTTCCATCTCTTCCCAGATATCTCTACCTTGTGTCAAATTAACAGGAACTAACCAGCACACTCCCCAAAATGGATATGTTGAAACCCAGTCCCTCATGTCATCTGCTGGGAAGTGATACTTTTGGGAAATGATTATGTTATGAGTGCAGAGCTCTCATGAATAAGACCGGTGTCCTTATTTTTTTAAAAAAAGAAAGAATTCCCAAGGGCTTGCAATATGCTTAAAAAGCATTTGCCATGAAAGCCTGAAAACCTTATTTTGATCTTGGGACCCAAATAATGGAGAGAGTCATCCACTCCTGCAAGTTGTCCTCTGACATCCACAACCATGCCATGAGCACCCACACACAAAAAAACCAAATAAATAAATAAGATAGGCCTTTTAATACAAAATTCAAATAAATAAATAAATAAATAAAGTGAAAGAGACCACCAGAGAGATCTTCTTTGCCCCTTTGTCATGTCTGAATACAAAATGTGATTGTATATGGCAAGGAAGGGCACCCTCACTAGACACTGAATTAGCTAGCACCTTGATCTTGGATTTCCCAGCTCTCAGAACTGTGAGAATTAAATTTCTGTTGCTTATAAGCCATACAGTCTGTCATTCTGCTACAGCAGGCCAAATAGACTAGGTTTAGGATTCTGTCTTCTAGATACAGTACATCTCTGAGAATTAGCTTCAATTAGGAGGGAAAAAAAAGACAAATACAGAGTGGGAACAGGCATTAATTCTTCCACTAGTTTTTTCCTTCTCTGCCATCTGCATGAGGAGCACATGTTAGTTACATTCTTAGAATACCATTTATGCACCAGAAATGGGGTATTAAAAATAACTTCTGACGACTTCCAGGCCTCTCTCCAGGGTAAGTCAATTGTGCCCTCTGCCTTGACTCCCCTAGGCTCATTCACCCTCCCATCCCCTAGACCAGCATCTTTCCTGGGCCAGGCTCCCAGGCCAGTCCAACCCCCAAATTCCTGAGGCCAAAGTCTTTCCTGGGGGGATCCAGACATTAGGAGAAAGCCTGAGAGCATCTGATCCTCATCTGACTTGGGCCTCTGTGGGAACTCCTGAATACAAAAGCAATCTGGCCACTCCAATATAAAATCAAAACAGAGAACCAGAAGCTTAGAGGAACCAGCTTTTCATGACCAAAAAGTAAACCACAAAGACACAAAGTTTACAAAAAGAAGCAGACCTAAACTTGGAGGCTTGAGTCTCACTCAAGAATCAGAAACTACAAAAAAAATCCACATGTCAAAATCACAGAGAAAAAATAATAACATGAAAAACCAAAATAATATATCCCCACCAAACACCAATAGTCCTCTAGAGGAATACAATGAGAACCCCTAGAGATAATACAGGACATGGAATGCAAAAGAACAATTATGGACATGGAACTCAAAAGAACAATTATAAACATGATAAAAGAATTCAGTGAATTTAAAGAACACACAAAGAAATCAAAGAAGTGAAGGAAGATAGGGATAAACTTCTGAATGAATTCAGAAAAGAGAAATATTGAAGCATACTCAGGCTGAAATGAAGAAGGAAATAATGACAGGAGAAAGCCTCACTAATAGGATGAATGAAATGGAAAACAGAATAGCAAGACTCGAAGACAAAGTGAACAAACCAGACCACTCAAGGAAAGATTATGAAAAAATTTAACAAAACACAAAAATGGAATATATAAGAATTGTGTGACACCATAAAAAGACCGAACTTATGAATCAAGAGATACAGGAAGGAGAAGAATCTCAAGATAATGGTATGGACCAGATCTTCAACAGGATTGTAGAAGGAAATTTCCCAAAATTAAAGAAAGACATGCCCATACAAATATAAGAAGCACATAGAACACCAAATAGACAGGA
>NW_008335967.1:6672451-6673993 GCF_000622305.1 Nannospalax galili | reverse complement strand
CCAAAATGCCTATTATGGTCAAAGGGGAAAGAAAAATCTTCCATGACATAAATAGGCTGAAGGAATTCATGTCTGCAAAACCAGCCCTTCAGAGAGTTCTGGAAGCAATACAAAGAGCTGAAGAAAGGAATGACTATACCCAAGGGGCTGTGAAAAGAAATTCAATGAAGGTATAATGGTGGAAAAGTACAGCTATATCAAGAATGTAAACAGAAAGAAAAATAACAGGATTGAATACACATCTTTCATTAACAACTTTAAATATTAATGGACTAAACTCTCCAGTCAAAAGACACAGACTAGGTGAATGGATTAAGAAACAAAACCCATCTTTTTGTTGTCTGCAAGAAACTCATCTCACTTTCAAGGGCAGGAACTATCTTAAGGTGAAAGGATGGAAAAAATATAACAAGGAAATGGTACTAAGAAAAAAACAGGCATTGCAATTCTAGTATTTGACAAAATAGACTTTAAACAAAAACTAATCAGAAGAGATAAAGAGGGCCACTTCATTCTGATCAAAGGAACAATAAACCAAGAAAAAAGCAGGCATAGCAATCCTAATACTTGACAAAATAGACTTTAAACTGAAACTAACAAGAAAAGGCAAAGAGGGCTATTTCATTTTGATCAAAGGAACAACCAATCAAGAAGATATTGCAATCATGAACATATATTCACCAAACTTTGGTGCACCCAACTTCATAAAAACAATACTACAGGACTTTAAGACCCAGATTAATCCCAACTCATTAATAGTAGGGGACTTCAATACCCCACTGTCTCCATTAGATAGGTCAACAGGGCAGAGAGTTAACAGAGATACAACCAAATTAAACAATACCATATATCAAATGGACCTAACAGACATCTACTGAGTATTCCACCCAAGCACCAAAGGACATACTTCCTATTCAGCACCCCATGGAACCTTCTCCAAAACTGGCCATATACTGGGGCACAAAACAAAGCTCAGCAAATACAAAAAGATTGAAATAATTCTATGCATTCTATCAGACCACAATGCAATTAAGCTTACAATAAACACCCGAAGGAGCCCTAATCACCACATGAACACATGGAGATTAAACAACACACTCCTGAATGATGAATGGATCAAAAGAGAAATTAAGAAAGAAATAAAAGTATTCCTGGAATTAAATGAAAAGGACAATACAACACAACAAAACCTCTGCGACACGCTGAAAGCTGTCCTTAAAGGGAAGTTTGTGGCTCTAAGTGCCGACATCAAAAAATCAGAAAGAACACAAATAAATGACTTAACAATGCAACTCAACACACTTGAAAAGCAACAGCAAACAAAACCCAAATCCTGCAGACAAGAAGAAATAACAAAAATCAGGGCAGAAATCAATGAAATTGAATCAAAGAAAACAATACAAAGAATCAACAATACCAAGAACTGGTTCTTTGAAAAGATAAACAAAATTGACCGACCGCTAGCCCAATTAACCAAAAGAAAGAAAGAGCACCTCCAAATTAACAAAATCAGAGATGAAAGGGGAAACATCACAACAGACA
>NW_008335967.1:6669384-6671823 GCF_000622305.1 Nannospalax galili | reverse complement strand
ACAATATGAGAGATAAATAATGCCTAGCTAGTTTTAAAAAAACAGAGGGAACCATATGTATAGCTAAAGGCTACATATCAAGCAACAATACCAGATAGGAGATACCTTCTTTTGAGTTGTTGGCCAGGGTGGCCAAAGGGACTCCCAGATAGTAACCCAGCATAGATTTGGGAAAATAAACAACAAATCCCAATCTTATCTAAAGGAATATTGACAACTGATTGATGCTAGATGAGTAACAGCGGACCTTCCTAAAGCAAAGACCTCTAGATAGGCTGACTAGATTCACCGGATGGACAAATAGTGGGGAAGAGCTGGGGGTGCTGACAACACAGTGGACAGTAGCAGGGATAACAGAGTATAAGGGCTCTAGTGGGGGGGGGAGGCTATGGGACGGTGCAAACTGGGAAGTGGGTTTATAGTTGAATAAGATGTTTTGGGGTGTTCTGTGTGATATACACACAAAAAAAAATCAAATTTTTAAATGTGTTATATTTGAGGAGGAAGGATAAAAATTTATGACATGTTAATTAGTAGAGGTGATAAACATTACCACTGAAATTTACACAACCGATTATGTATAGCAATAATCAGATACATACATATTAGAGATGCATGTGCCAACATCTCAGTATTAGTAGCAAAATCAATGAGTCTTTCTGAAAGGAACAATATATTCTAAAATGAAATGGGGATATTTTTTAAAGGTTAAAACTTCATTCAACTTTATGTCTTACAGGGTTTATACAGAATTCAATATTGTATAAGTGTATTAATTCAACTGGGAACCTAGAAACTTGCACCTACTTGTGAAAGGGATGTATTCTTGCTCTGGAGTATGTTACTGAATATGTTAAATCTGTAGTGAAATGCTTCTTCTAATCATGTAGTTATTAAAAATTAAAAAATAATGATTAACAAATAATTCTCCAAAGCATAAAAATTTGCTCCTTAATAATTAGTAGATTGAAAAACATTACCATTGAAATCTACCTAATGATTTTGTATACATGCTCAGATGCCAAGGAGCTCAGAAAGTAACTGACTGTGACTAGTAATAATCACATATATAGAGATCAGACATGCATGTGCAAACATCTTAGTGTCAATTGCATTAAAAATGAATTTTTCTGTATGAAACTGTGTATTTTAATAATGAAATGGAGATTTTTTTAAAGGTTAAAACCTCATTTAATTTTATGTCTTATACAGTTTATGCTGAGTACAATATATTATAACTGTATTAATTCAACTATAATCCTAAAAATTTACAGCCAATTTTGAAAGAGATGCATCTTAGCTCTGGAATTGTTATTGAATATGCCAATGCTGCTGTAATGAAATGCTTCTTTAATTATGTGGTTATTAAATAAATAATTTTTAAAAATAACTTCTATAGAATGTCCTACTTTGGGCAAGCAGAACAAGATAGGGCTAAGAATAGACAAGTTCCTGCATCAGTGTTTAAAACTTTAAAGTATTAAGCTTAAACAGAATGTACAATTTATCCATGGAGGGATATTGTTTAGCTGTTAAGAGTTTAATTCTTGGGAGTTTTAATTCTAATAAGATGCTGTTAAATTCTCTAAGTATTTAGCAGTCAAGGTGAGTTACATATTTTTGACATCAGATATTTTGTAAAAAGAAATAGTTTGAACATGAATCAGAAAACTGCTGACCTCATACGGGTCAAAGCTCCATTTTGAGTGAAAAGAATGATTTCACAATGGCACTAAGAAAAAAGCAGGCGTAGCAATTCTAATAGCTGACAAAATAGACTTTAAAACTAATCAGAAGAGACAAAGGGGGCCACTTCATTTTGATCAAAGGAACAATGATTCAAGAAGATATTACAGTCATGAACATATATTCACCAAACTTTGGTGTACCCAACTTCATAAAAACAATACTACAGGACTGTAAGGCCCAGATTAATAGTAGGGGACTTCAATACCCCACTGCCTCCATTAGATACGTCAACAGGGCAGAAAGTTAACAGAGAGACATCTGAATTAAACAATACCATATATCAAATGGACTTAACAGACATCTACCGAGTATTCCACCCAAACACCAAAGGTCATACATTCTACTCAGCACCCCATGGAACCTTCTCCAAAACTGACCATACTGGGGCACAAAACAAACTTCAACAAATACAAAAAGATTGAAATAATTCCATGCATTCTATCAGACCACAGTGCAATAAAGCTTACAATAAACACCCGAAGGAGCCCTAATCACCACATGAACACATGGAGATTAAACAACACACTCCTGAATGATGAATGGATCAAAAGAGAAATTAAGAAAGAAATAAAAGTATTCCTGAAATTAAATGAAAAGGACAATACAACACAACAAAACCTCTGGGACACACTGAAAGCAGTCCTAAGAGGGAAGTTTATAGCTCTAAGTGCCTACACCAAAAAATTGGAT
>NW_008335967.1:6666263-6668473 GCF_000622305.1 Nannospalax galili | reverse complement strand
TTTGGCAGATGATATGATACTATAACGAAGAGATCCAAAAATTCTACCAGAAAACTGAACAACACTTTCAGTAAAGTGGCAGGTTACAAAAATTAAGCTACAAAAATCAGTAGCCTTTCTATATACCAATAACAAGCAATTGGAGAAAGAGTTACAGGGAAACCCTCCCATTCAGAATAGCGCCAAAAAAGATATCTTGGAATAGACCTTACCAAAGACATCGAAGATCTCTACAATGAAAATTTAAAATCTTTAAGAAAGATTGAGGAAGACATCAGAAGGGAAGGACCTCCCATACTGATGGATTGGAAGAATTAATATTGTTAAAATGACCATTCTACCAAAAGCTATTTATAGATTCAATGCAATCCCAATCAAAATCCCCATGACATACTTCACAGAATTGGAAAAAACTATCCTAAGATTCATATGGAAGCACAAAAGACCTCAGATAACCAAAACAATCCTGAGCACTAAGAGCCATGCTGAGGGGATTACTATACCAGATTTCAAGCTATATTACAGAGCTATAGTCATAAAACCAACATGGTACTGGCACAAAAATAGATCCATATACCAATGGAACAAAATTGAAGACCCAAATATGAGTAAATGCAATTTCAGCCACCTGGTATTTGACAAAGGGGCCAAGAACATTTACTGGAGGAAAGACAGCATGTTCAGCAAATGGTGCTGGCAAAACTGGATCTCCACTTGTAGAAGAGTGGAACTAAACCCCATCTTAAACCTTGCACAAAATTCAATTCCAAATGGCTCAAAGACCTCAATGTAAAGCCTGAAACTCTGAAACTCCTGCACAAAAGTCAATTCCAAATGGCTCAAAGACCTCAATGTAAAGCCTGAAATTCTGTCAGAAGAAAACATTGGGAAAACCCTACAAGATATAGGTGTAGGAAAGTATTTTCTAAACCAGACATCAATTGTTCAGGAAACAAAGGCAAGAATTAACAAATGGGACCTCATTAAACTAAAAAGCACTGTACATCAAAGAAGACAACAAAGGAAGCAAACAGAAAACACACAGAATGGGAGAAAATCTTCACCAGCGGCACATCCAACAGAGGTTTAATAACCAGAATTTATAATGAACTCAAAAAACAGAGAACCGAGACAAGAAGCAACCCAATTAAAAGCTGGACTAAGGAGCTGAAGAGAGAGCTCTCAAAAGAAGAGAAGATGGCTATGAAACATCTTAAAAATGTTCAACATCACTAATAATTAGAGAAATGCAAATTAAAACCACTTTAAGATTTCACCTTACCCCAGTCAAAATGGCAACGATCATGAAAACAAATAACATGCAGATGCAGGGAAATAGGAACCCTCATCTACTGCTGATAGGACTACAAACTGGTGCAGCCATTATGGAAATCAGTGTGGGCAAATCTTAAAATACTAAAAATAGATCTACCATATGATCAAACTATACCACTCCTTAGCATATACCAAAGGACTTGATACCCCACTACTTGCTCAGCCATGTTTATTGCTGCTCTTTTCACAATAGCTGAGAAATGGAAACAACTGAATTGTCCCTCAACCAACGGATAAAAGATGAAAATGTGTACATTTGCACAATGAAATTCTACTCAGTAGTAAGAAATACAAAATCATGAAATACAGGTAAATGAATGGAACTAGAAATCATTATACCAACTGAAGTAACACAGACTCAGAAAAACAAGTCAATGCATGTTCTCTCTCATTTGTGGATATTAGCTCCAAATTCTTAAATGTAAGAATATATCCTGATGTAACACCAGGAACCAGGAAAATGGGAAGGAATCATGGGGCAAGAAAGGAAGAAGGAAATGGAGAGACAGGGATAGTAGGACACAGGTGTTAGCAAAAGGAAAACGGGGAGAATGGAGGGTACGTTAACTGGGGAGGGAGAAGGGAAGGTTATACACATGGAGATAGAGGAAAGAGAGATAATAATGCTTAGGTGGTATAGAAACCCAAAAGGAAATAGATTATTTCATAAGCCTACTAAAAAAGACACATATAACATAATATGTGAGTGCATGTGTATAGTTGAAAGGTATATAATCATAAACACAATGCCAGACAGGGGAAATATCCCTTTGAGTTGTTGATCAAGGTAGTCCAGGAGACTCCTAAAATAATATAGGCTATTGCCACGGGCCTTGATCCCACCCCCACCGAACTTAAAGACCTTGGTGCTGAAG
>NW_008335967.1:6640408-6665405 GCF_000622305.1 Nannospalax galili | reverse complement strand
AGTGGGGGGAGGGAGGCTATGGGAGGGTGCTATCTGGGAAGTGGGTGTAAAAATAAATAAATAAAAAAAATTTTAAAAACACAAATTTCATAATAACTATGTTTAGGTATCACCCAAACTTGTAATAACCCAAATATTCTTGGGACTAACTTGGGCTTTCTAGCATCGAGAGAGAATATGGTATTACAAAAGGATCAAAATTCACAGTCTGAACTACCGTTTCTCCTGCATCTGTATTGTTTTAACACCATCGTGATATTGAACATTGTAAGTCAAACCATCATAAGTCAGGGACTGCCTATGATACGTGGTCCCCATGGGAAGCAGCTAAAAAGGTACACAGGATTTTCAACACTATTTTTGCAACTTCTCATAAATCTATAATTATTTCAAAATAAAGAGCTTAAAGAGAAAAAAACAAAACAAAACAAAAAAGAATGATTTCATTAAACAACAGAGGTTTGCTTTTGAGCAAATTTTCTTTTAAATAAACGAGAGTTTGTAGAATTTTGACACAAGTATCTCCCAGAAGAATTTGTTATAAAAAGTGAATGAGCTGGTTGTGGTGGCACATGACAGGATATGCTAAAGAGGCCAATGTAGGAGGATCACAAGTTTTAGGCCAGCCTGGGCTACACCTTTGGGACCAGTGAGATGGCTTAGCAGATAGCCTCTTGTCATCAAGATGCCCTGAGTTTGATTTCCAGGACCCATACTTTGGAGAGAGAACCAATTCTCCCAAGTTGTCCTCTGACCTCCACATGCTGTGGCACACATACTCACCATCACTACCACTTAAAATAAATGCAATTTAAATTAAAAAAAAAACAAAAAACGAAGAGTCACCAAAGCTTCCTTTATTCTGTATGTGAGCTCACAATAGAGAGGCAGCCACCACAAAGCCAGAAAAACAGAACCTTGCTAAGAACAGAACCTTTTAGCACCTTGACCTTAGATGGCCTAGTTTCCAAGACTACAGAATAAATGTCAGTGTTTAAGTCTCCCAATCTGTGAAATTTTTTATAGCTTCCCAAGATGACTAAGATACTTTAGTGTAACCTACAATGTGCAATTTAATCTCTCTGATGGCCAGTTTTCTGATTTTATAACATACAGTTGATGTTCATGATAATGTTTATCATTAATCTTGACCATAGAAAACATCGTATTCAGCTGAACCAGTACTGAACACTAACTAGGTGAAACAGTCAGTAATGAAATGGACCCCAAAGGTTCGCTATAACATTTCAAAGCACTCCCAAGCTCTTACAGTGGCCAAAATTGCAAGTGAATTCTTAAATACAGTCTCAATTTAGCAGAACTCTATTTTTAATCTCTGAGAGTTATGAAAACTGGGCCTTTTGAAATGAATGCAGAGTTGCCAAAAGATCTTCAGGGAGTTTCCTAAATGTGCCTCACTCCGTTTGATCTGATGACACCGGTGGCCCTCTGGAAATGAATGTCAAGGGAGAAGGGCTATGAGTTCCGGCTGCCCTGGGGAGTTTGGAAGCTGCTATAGCTCTAGCAGTATAGGTTCCAAAGAGCTTCCAGGATGTGCTCATCAAGAGCTGCATGGGGTGGGGTAGTCTACAGCAGGCACATTACAGCCCATGAGCCAATCTTTTGCCTTTTTTTCCGAGAGAATCTCATGTAGCTTGGGTTAGCCTCACACTTGATAAGTAGCTGAGAATGACCTTGAACTCCTGAGCCTCCTTCTCTACCTTCTTCATGATACACCACAATTGACGCAAGGAAGGTTACACTTGCCTTGGTCAGGAAAAGGATACTTCTCTTATTGTTAAAAACAAAACAAAACAAAAGAAAATCCTGCCTTTTGAACCACAAAGTTTATTGTCTGTCTTAGCCTTTTTTAGAAAAAAGATTTATCAACCCCTGGTCAACAGTTAGTTGATGAGACCCAGGAAATCAAAGAGTTAATGAAAACAAAGTATCAGTGAAATATCAACTTAAGCACTGCTCTGTAGCTAAAGGCATTAGCTACCTTGGATTTTTTTTTATTTAATAACCACATGATTAGAAGAAGCATTTCATTACAGCTTTAACATATTCAGTAACACATTCCAGAGCAAGGATGCTTCTTGAAAGTGGCTGTAAATTTTTAGGTTCACAGTTGAATTAATACAGTTATACAATATTGAACTTAGTATAAACCCTATAAGACATAAAATTGAATGAGTTTTTACCCTTTAAAGAAGACCCCATTTCATTTTAAAATATGATGTTTCCTACATTTTTAATGCTACTAACACTTTGATGTTTGCATGTGTCTTTAATCTCTATGTATTTGATTTGACCCAGTTATACCATTCCTTGGCATATACCCAAAGAACTCATCCTATTGCAGAGACACTTGTACCGCCATGTTTGTTGCTGCTCTTTTCACAATAGCTAAGAGATGGAAGTAACCTACCTTCAGATTTTTTTTTAATTATGGGTATGTTGAGGGTGGGTGTGTGCATATGAGTGCAGTTACCTGTGGATGACAGAAGAGGGCATCAGATCCTTTGGAGCTTGGAGTTACAGGAGGTTGTGAAGCCACTTGATTTGGGCTCTGGGAACCAAACTGTGGCACTCTGCAAGAGCAGCAAGCACTCTTAATCACTGAGCCATCTGTCCAGCCCTGCTTTGAGAATCTATTAGGTCAAAGACTTTCTACTCTTCCTTGCTAGCAGAACCTTGATGTGGCTCAGGAACCTACTTTGTATGAACTTCAGTGGTTTTCTCACTCTATCTTCTACCTACCCAGATAGCTGTACGTGTTAAAAGCCAAGGCTACCCATGGATACCCCAACTCCAATCCAGTTTAATCCTTCCTTTCCACATTTGTAATTACTTTCTAAAGTAAGACACACAGCTCTCAATTTCCCAATTATCCTTACTTGTTTGATCTTCCCCCTGCAGGTTTCAAGCTTCTGCTGTTGGGCTACATTTCCTATATGAATGCTCATTTTCCCTCTTTCTTTTGACATACAACTTAAGCCAGCCCATCATCCCACATGTAAATTCACTTCTTACCCCCACAGACTCTACCATCATCCCTCAGTGTGACTACCTGCCAAAAATATTGAATTCATTTCTTTTTCTTACTTTAAAATCATCAAAAAAATAGGTATCTTGAATTCATAAGAATGGATTCTTGAGATTAACTGAGCAACACTTAGTTCTTGCAGAATGACCTGGCCAGTCCACACAGGGAGTGGAATTGCCTAAGAAGGAAGCATTGTAATCTGTGGTGGCCATGATGATATAATTCCATGATGCATAAATTATATTTATCTTAGAAAATATAAACTGTGACGAAGTTCTTTAAGGATGTTGAGGTTCACCTCACAAATTTCTCTCTCAGCAATATGAAAGCTGTGTCTTCTGAATATTTCCAGTGGGGGTGAGCAGGTTGAAATGATACATCTGATCTTCTAATCCCTTAAACCTTTGAATCTCTTCCTGTACATCATGCCAACAAAAGTTGACAGCTTTTTGCCTGGCGTTGGTGGTGCACGCCTTTAATCCCAGCACTTGGGAGGCAGAGGCAGGCAGATCTTTGTGAGTTTGAGGCCAGCCTGGTCTACATAGTGAGTTCCAGGACAGCTGGGGCTACAAGGAGACCCTGTCTCAAAAAAGACACACGCAAAAAAAAGTTGACAGCTTTTATTTGCTCACCGTCATCTACCTTTTTGGGTTTATTTGAGCCAGCTAACCAATTAAGAGTGTTTCCTAACTCTCTGAGCTGCAGTAATAAGTATAGAATCTCTAGATTGATTGAGCCCATGTCAACAGATTCATTCCCTTTTAACTTCATATCCTTTCTATTGTTATGCCACACTTTCAGTATCTGTAGGAATGATTTTTATACATGGACATGATCTAGACCAATGATTTTTAATGAATCCCAGCAAAACCATGTGTTCTTGTGTCTTGTTACCTTCCCACCTGATCACTTTTCCTAGGCAACCTCAATTTGGTAGTCTATCCAAAAAGATAATGAATGAACCAATGAATGAATGTTGAGTATGCTTGAGAATTAACATATCAAAGTGTTGAAAGCAAATGCACCATCTCCAATGGACACAGTGGAGTCTGGGAAGGATGTGTGACCTTGGATGAATGATATATTCTAGAACTAGGGATGAAAAGGCCAGATGGTCTGTTAAAATCAGGGTGGAAGGCCAGGCATGGTGGCACACGCCTTTAATCCCAGCACTCGGGAGGCAGAGGCAGGAGGATCTCTGTGAGTTCAAGGACAGCCTGGTCTATATAGTGAGTTCCAGGACAGCTGGGGCTACAGGGAGACCCTGTCTTAAAAAGACCCCCCCCAAAAAAAATTAGGGTGGAGCCAAGCTTGTACTTCCCAGTTTAGCTGGAGAAACCATTTTGAATAAAACTGAGTGGGGCTGGACTCAGGACTCAGTTCCAGAGACAGAGTTCCAACAGGACAATTCTATCAGCACAGTTCCAGGAGGCAGATAGTTCCCAGAGATACCTAGGGGAACAGGTATCCGCCGAGTTCCAGCCCACTATTAAAAACAACATTTAAGAGTTAGGCTTTTATTTGTTCAGGTAGTTAAAATGCCAGTGTAGTAATGCTGCAAGTATCCACTCTGTATTTCTCAGATTTATGCCTTTATAAATTACAAAAATCAATAAGTTCTTTTGGAGTATACTTTTTCATAGGTTACATGTTGTTCTTTACCTTGAGGGAGTTTTTAGGAGTGGGTGCTGGGAAGAGGCACCATTGTCTTGCACAGCACCTGCCTCAAGGCACTGCAGTTTCCTCTTGCAGTCCCCAATTAGATGGAGTGGCCACAGCCACTGGGGATGGGTTAGCTTCTCTCACTGACAAAGAAGTCTTAGAATCCAGGGCTCAGTACCTCCCAGATTCACCATCTTCCTTACAACCTCATTTCAAATTACAGGATCCTGTTCTTTCCCAATCAATGCCGCTATTTAAACAGAAACCTTGTGGAGCTGGGAGTTTACTCTGCGTTGTATGGAGATGCTGCATTTGATTTTCAGCACTCTCAATCTTGTGGCTCTGGAAAAGTCTCTCAAAGCACACACAGAAGCTCTAAGGTCATTTAACAAACAGTTCTAGAGCTGAGAATTTGAATCCCTGAGCTCTTCTGCTCTTTCAGCACTTTGTCCAGTGACACTGTGAGCAACCAGGCAACCTCACTGTTAATTACATAACCCCACTATGTATCTATATTTATCACACATCAGTTATATGTTTGAATGTATCATGTGTAGGGTCACGCATATCCTTCAATCTTACGAGTAGCTGATTTAGAACATACAGTGGAGATATTTTGCATCTCTCTACTGCCAGATCATACCGTGTACTATCTATGATTTTTTAAATAACAGAAACGGTCATTATGTCTAAAAATATCACAAAATAATTCCAGAACCAATTCAGAAAATTCATACTTAAAATTTTATTTGGAGCCACTCTTTCTATTAAAATCTGTATTCATCTGGGTTTTCCAAAGAAACAGGCCCAGTGGGATATATAGATGTAATCTCCCTATATCCTCTACTTACCTGTAACTATAGGTACATCTGTTTTCCTACAATTATATGTAAATAGATAAGCACAGATTTTGAGTGAGGAAGGGAGAATTTCATGTGATTGATTTACTTTTAAGGACTTGGCTTATGAAAATATGGAGACTAAGAAGCCCATGATTTCAGTCAGCAAGCTGAAGACTCAGTAGAGTCAATGTCATGGTTTCAGTTCAATATGAGTCTAAAAGTAGAAGACCAGTATCACAGCTCAAGACAATTCATTCATTCTTTTGTGCTGTTTTATTTTTGACAGCAATCTAATTAATTTTAAATGCTATACTTTCAAAATGAAGGAAAAGCATTGTGTGGAGATAGAATGTGTAGAGATAGAATGGGATATTATCTGCCTGTGCACTTACAGTATACAAAGTATTTTAATCCTCAGAAGACCCCTGTTATGAACTATGTAGGAAGAGGAAGGGGGCCAGCGGAAGAAGGGTAGGGAGAAGAGATGGTAATAAGGAGGTGGCTATAATCAAAGTACATTATATACATGTATGAAAATGTCATAATGAAACCTATTATTTTGTACAACTAATAAAAGCCAAAAATAAATGAAAAAAGAAGCTCTCTTATATGTCAATTATTATCTTAGTTTAAAACATAGAGCTGTAACTCCACATTATTTTCTAGTTCTATCTAGATTAAGACTGCCACATAAAGGATGAGATGCCCAATTAAACTTCTGATAAAACAATAAATTTTAGCTTAGGTGTATTCCATATATTGCACAGGACACACTTAAACTAAACAACAAATTTATATAAAATGTGGTGGCAGACACCTTTAACTGTAGCACTCAGGAGGTAGAGGCAGGCAGGCCGACTTGGTCTATTTAATAAGTTCCAGGCCAGCTGGGGCTACAGGGAGACCCTGTCTCAAAAAGACCAAAAATAAAAAATAAAATAATTCACATTTAACTGGAGATGCTATGCTTTTATTTGCTAATTCTGGCAACTCGAAGCCTAATCTTGGCTCCTTCATTGCTTATGGTAGTCTTCTCTCTCCTTCAGTTGTGCAGACAGACCCTCACTGCCTGAGACCTGATCATCCACTTTCTGATGACATGCCTGTCACCAAGATCACCACATATTGACAGTTTCTGTTCCTGTGTCACTGTGCTTTAGCTTCCCACAGAACTCCCACAAAGCCAGAACTCTTCCCTGCTTTCCACTCAGCCAGGATGTAGGTCAAGTCTAGGGACCATGCATACCACACAACACTCAGCTCTGGAAGGTGTACCTCTTCCCTACTCTGGCGGCCACTGTCCTGACTGGGCATCCCACCAGCATACAAACCACCATACATTACCCACAATACAAGAAGTAGACAGCAAACAAAGAGCAAAACCAGAGAAGTATGTCATGACTCAGGGAAAGTGAAAAAAGTTCCACAAAATTGGGAGGAGATAGGGTTTGTATTCAGTATTTCTTCAGTATGGATGAGAATGGAAATATCATGGTCATCAAGTCAATGGATTCTACAAAGCTGGAAAACAGCTAACTCACTGAATGCATAGTTCTCGGGTAGTATAGATGCATTTCATATACTTTTCCATCCTGTGGACTTAAAGTAGCACAATAAAAATACAGGCCTCATAATATGGCAAAATTTGAAATAACTCTAACTTCACTTTATATTTAGTTTTATGTCAAAATACATCTTGAATGGTTATTATTTACTATTCACAGAAAAGGGCTTACAAGATAGCTTAGCAGGTAAAGGTACTTGATGCACAAGTCTGGTGACCTGGGTTTGATCCCTGGAACCACATAAAGGTAGGAGGAGAGAGCTGGATCCACAAGATTGCCCTCTGTTCTCCACACATGTGCTGTGGCATGCATCCCCCACCATACACATAAATCATGCACACAGAATAAATGGAAAATACATTAATTTTTTAATGAACAAAAAACAGATAGTTGATAAAAGATACATAGATAGATGTTAGATAGATAGATGATAGATGATAGATAATGATAGATAGATAGATGATATAGATGATAGATAGATAGATAGATAGATAGATAGATAGATAGATAGATAACAGAAAGATGAAAGAGTAAGAAGAAAATAGTCTGGGGAGACACCACAGTTCTAATTTGAGTGACAAATTGTGCTGGATAACTTTAATTGTCAACTTGACACATCTGGGTAGAGAGAGCCTCAACTGGGAGATTGCCTCCATTGGACTGGCCTATGGCCATATCTGTGGGGTATTTTCTTGATTCCTGAGTGATATAAGAGGGCCCAGTCTACTATGGGTGGTGCCACCCCTGGGCAGGTAGTCCTGTATTGTTTAAGGAAGCAGGCTGAGCATGGACCAGGGGAGCAAGCCAGTAAGCAGCATTCCTCCATGGCCTGTACTTCAGCTCTTACCTCCAGGTTCCTGCCCTGAGTTCCTACCTTGGACTCCCACAGTGATGAACTGTAACCCGGGAGATGTACGCCAAATAAACCCTTTCCTCCCCAAGTTGGTATTAGTCAAAGTGTTTTGTCACAGCAATTGAAGACAAACTAGAATACTAGTCATATTGCCATTTACCAAAGAGGCCTGGGAATACTGTAAGAGGGATAAGTAAGTGATGTTTCAAGTTGGACATGCTAGAGGTAGATGCTGTGGTACACCAAGCATAGTCACTCAGCAAGCAGTGATTGATTAGAAATGACCCAGGGTCAAAACAGAAAGGTGGCTAGAGATCACAGATTTGAGACTCAGCAACAGCAGCCAGAGGGACCACCAGGAACTGAGGATGGAGCAAGAAGAAGAGTGCTGGTGGAAGCCGTATAAACACTATCACGAGAGGCAATGAGGATATGTCATACCCGAAGGACTCTTAAGAGAGGTGCTCTGAGAGCCGAACAAACTTAAGAGGATGCATTGTCACTGAGGCTGAGTTTCAAGAAAGATTTCATTGTGAAGAAGGTGTCAACATGTCAGATCACAGAAAGATCACTGAAGCCACAGAATGGACACTGGGTCAGTGGTGAGTCTGGCTCTTATAGCCTCAGCAGGGTAAGGCTGCTCCATGTGAATGTTTTCTCTGAAGGAGATGTAACCTGCTGGATGCTACGTGAGTCATATCATACTTGGAATATGTGTTCTAGCTCTGGACCATATTGAGTATGAAGTACTGCTTGGAGGAAGAGGATTCTGGGTAGAAGCAGGACGGAATGGACTTTAGTAATGGGATTCAAAGACAAATTAGAAAATCTTAGAAAAATGAAACAGATTAGACATTGGGAAAATCAAAACAAAGAGGGAGAGGGCAGAAACAAAGTGGTGTGCAGTCATTTAGCCACAAGTGAGCATAGCCAAGAAGACAGGGGTGCTCAGCGGGAATCAGGCCCCAAGGGTTTAGGAGTCTCAGCACGGTGCATTTTGTACTCCCTATTGTTCTGGAAAATGGCTTCTTCATTTTGCAAGCAATGTTATGAAGAGATCCTCCACAATGAAGCAAACTGGAACTCAAATGGTTTGGGCATCTCCAAACCATCTCCATGCAAGAGGCTTATCTTGAACCTGGATACCAGGGAGACACTAGAGGGTGATGCTTTCTCCGCTGATTCCCATCCCACTGATTCTAACTCGGTGTTAAGTATTAAATCTAGTGCTCACATGTTCCCATTGTCTTCTGTAGCTTTCTTTCACACTGATACTTAAAGGGAAACGTCAGGACCAGGACAAGGATGGAGTTCAGTATAAGAGCGTATGTGATGCAGGTAAGCTATTAGTTAGAGATCATCTCCCTTGCCCTCAGACGATTGTGCTGGCTCAGTGATGGATAAATACAGCCTAACCAACTCTATGAGGAGCATACACATAGGGAATTCTTAAAAGATAGCAACTAAGGGAGTGTCAGGGATGGGAACAGGAAGGGATGAGACTACACAGTGTCACGGAACAATTGAGTGATACGCAGAAGGGTCCAAAATAAAATAGTAACTGTGATTAAGTACTTCCCTGTGAGTGTGGCAGAAGGAACTGAGTACACAACATACTGAGGAGGTGCTTTTATATAAGAAACAAACTTCTAATACCTAATTCTTCCCAAAATGAAACAAGATGTTTCTCAAAGTCAACAGACTCGGCAGTACAGAAAACACCAAGCTAGATGCTGTATAAAGATTACTTTTAATGGAGACGTTTCATTCCCTTGGCTCCCTAGAAACCATTTAAAAATCCTGTGGGTCTCTGTCTCCCTCTCCTCTCCCTCTCCCTCTCCCTCTCCTTTTCTCCCCCGCACCAACTCCTCAGCAGGAGGAGCATACCTGATAGAATATTCGGAGAACCAGAACCAGGTCTGGTCTCCAACTCAGGTCCCACGCCACACTGCCCTAATCTGAATGTATGACATATACATTCTCATCTGCTCTAGAGGGAAATCTGCAGGAGTTCAGTCGAGCAGGAACTAAGGGGTAAATCTATCTGATTTGGGAACAAAAGAAAAAAACTACCAGTCTTGGTCACTACTCCTAAATCATCATCTTATATCAACTATATCTGGTACTATTTCAGTTTCCAGATTTCTACTTCTCAATTGATTCCAAACTTAGATGAGGAAGGGGGTGCTATATTGCCCCCTAAAACTTTAAGAATATCTGTGAAGATATTATCCTGGGAGAGAAGTTAAAAATATAAATGTTAAAGTTGTTCTAAATGTAGAATTCTGTGACTTTATGACTTCATGATTTTTTAAATTACTTCTAGGACTTTCTAACCTAATTAATCATTGGCAATTCAAGTTCAGTGATTCCAAAATTAAATTTCTCTTCTCCCCAAACTAGCTCATTTGCTAAATATTGGTAAACACCAAAAGTATCTGAGGCCTCACATTCATGGAGATTTAATTTCTAAGTGCTAAGGGAGTTAGAAATGGCCCTATCATGATGATGCCAAATCAGTACTACTATTGATACTACACACTAGCATATGGTTTCAAGTCTCAGTGTGCCTGGTGTGACCTAGTGAGAATGCAAAGAAAAGACAGGAGCCAAGGCCAACATTTGGAGGCACCATCAGAGAGTTTAGGTGAGGTGGGATTGGGGGCCAGAAACATGATTTCAGGAAGACAGAAACAATTTCCAGAAAAAAAAGAGAACCAGAAAACATCACGGCATAAAGGATTAAAATAAAAATGTAGTCTCAGTGTGCCTGGTGTGACCTAGTGAGAATGCAAAGAAAAGACAGGAGCCAAGGCCAACATTTGGAGGCACCATCAGAGAGTTTAGGTGAGGTGGGATTGGGGGCCAGAAACATGATTTCAGGAAGACAGAAACAATTTCCAGAAAAAAAAGAGAACCAGAAAACATCACGGCATAAAGGATTAAAATAAAAATGTTGCCGGGGTTCAATTCGAACCACCCACATGGTGGCTACCAATTGTCCACAACTCCAGGTCTATAGGCTCTGATACCCTCCTCTGTCCTCTGCAGGCACTGAAGGATGTGGATGAAATTACATACATGCAGGCAAAGCACACACACACACTAAATAAAATAAATAAATAAATAAATAAATAAATAAAAAGTCAAGAACAGAATCAGAGAAGATGAAACATAAGCAATGATCATCTGAAGGTTATGCAGCCAAAGCAGATAAGATTGTCTTAAAGCAAAGACAGACCCGGGAAAAAAGGTCATTCTAGCAGATACTAAGTGCCTCTGGGGCTCTGGAAGCACACAGAAAGAGGGAGAGAACAATGGTCAGAGGTAGTCCATCTCGTATAGATCACATCCAACCTAGGTCCAAGTGAGAATAAGCCTTCAAGGGAGAAGCTGAGAGGGCCCTACATAGAGAGGGCACAGTGGGCAAAGTCACGTGGCCAGAGAGGATGCCTTGCACTTGGGTAGCAGTGTAACTCAGTGAGACCAGCGCCAAGGCTCCAATGGGGAACAATAAGAATGAGCTCAGAGCAAGTGAGGGGCTAAAACGTGAGTGGCCTCACATAGCAAGGAAACAGTGGGGAATCCAAAGGTGCTCTTTTTTATTACACTTTATTCTATGTAGGAGAATTGACAAGAGGGAGCACATGCTCGGAGGTCAGAGGACAACTTGTGAGAGTCAGTCCTCTCCTTCCATCATGTGAGTTCCAGGAATTGAACTCAGGTCATCAGGCTCGGTAACAAGTGCCTTTACTCACTGAGCCATTACATTGGCCCCAGAGGACTCTGTTAACCATGGAAGAAACAGGAACAAATGTGACACTAAAAGAGCAACTCTGGCGGGCAAATGAAAAATGGGCTGGGAAATCCAAACCAAGGGTAGATATCGAAAGACTAATTAAAGAGTTTCAATATCAGCGATAATAAGTAAGAGAGGCAATGAAGAGAAAAAGAGAAAGGGAGATTGTAGGCTAAAAGAAAAGAAAGTGCATCGAGTAGTAAAGAGAAAGCCAAAGATAATTTTCAAATTCTGGCCAACTGAGCAGATGATGGTGCCAGTCATTTAGAGGCAGGATTCAGCAGAAAGGGAGTGTTGGACAGGACACGGGAGAAAGAGAAGGACGGCGGAAGGAAATGATACACTCTGGAAAGGGTAAGTTGGCTGTGTTACTGGAACACCCAAGTAGAGACTGTTCAAAACAGCCTTTGAGTGACTCCGTGGGCAGGTGGGAGGTGGTGTCCAGAAGCTTGACAACATATAAAAGGCTGAGAAATGTTTTTGTAGGCAAGAAGTCAATTGAGCACATTTATAGAAAAGAAGGAATACATTTATAGAAAGAAATTGAAGATGATAAGCCCAGAGAAAGCACAGGAAGGAGAAGTGTTGGCAGTTCTCTCCAATTTATTGTTAACCTGCAGTGTGATCAACAGAGAATTATCTTCTGAACATGAAACATGAACTCGGGAGTTAATTCAGAAATTACTTCAATGCAAATCACAAAGTAACTGAAACAGAGTAGGTAGGCTGCTAAAATGAATTCGCATCCATCAACCATTTAAATAGAGCATTGTATGGTATGGAAAGAAAATCATTTGGCAAAACAGGAAGAATGAGTCAGGAAGGGGGTGAGTTGCTCATTAAAATCAAGAGAGAAGCTGGCTCTGCTCCTGGCTCCTTTCTTCCTGGGGCTGCCACTCCCCCGGTTGCCCTCCTCAGTGCCACCCTGTCAAGACCAGACTACCTCGCCCACCCTCCCATTTCACATGCCTTTGGCCTGGGACTCCGTTGATGCTTTGCCTCCCACACGTCCTTTCCTTTTCGTTCCTGTCCTAGTGCTCTCGTTCTTACAGAAGTCATCCCTGAGAGGTCACCCACTCTCCTCCATCTGTCTATAGTAGGGGAAGGAAGAGGGGAAAAGGTGAAAGGGAAAAAGAAGGCTTTGTAAGTCTACACTATATGTCATGTTCCTGGACATCGGATGGCTCCTCACCGCCCCTGATTAAAGGCCATTGCCTGAGTGACTGTGCAAGGATTGAACAACACATCTTTGCAAATTTATATCTTGTTATCCTCAATATAAATTCTCCTTTCCAGCCAAACTGTCCTACTTGACCACCCCTGAAATGTTTATCTCGTTTTTCTGGCTTTGTCTTTCAATTCTTTCAGTAAATAATCCTCAGAGAGACTTCCCAAACAGTCCTGTCTATGGTCACATGTCCCAGTGGCTCTTCATCTTTTCCCAGATTTTTTTCCTTATAACATTTAATTCTTGGGCTTACGGAGATGGCTCAATGGCTAGAGTGCTTGCTTTTCAAGCATGAAGACCAGAGTTCAGATCCCCAGAACCCATGTAAAATCCAAGCAGCTATGGTAGCTGCATGTAATCGCAGCACTTGAGAGGCAGAAACAGGGGGACCCCTGGCACAAGCTAGGCTAGTTATATCACCCAGATTCTGAAAGCTGCAGGTTTAGCAAGAGACCCCACCTCAATAAATAGAGTGGAGAGTGATAAAGGAAAATATCCAATGTCTACTTCAGGCCTCTACACGAACATGCACAAACATGTAAAGGCACTCCAACACATGTGTACCGACCCTCACATACGTGAACAAGCATATACCTATGCATGCACATGCAACACACATGCAAATAATTTTAATTTCTATGGCATGATTTTGTGATTGTTGACTTGTTTGCTATCAGATTCATCCTAAAATATAAATGCATAAGAGAAAAATTTCTACTTGGCTAACCCACTGCTATTTCCCAGAACCTGAAATTGGACTTGTATACTGTGGACATCCATAAATAGTTACTAATTAAATGAGAAAACTTTGATTGAGTGGTTACCTGTGACTCAGTCTCAGGTGTTAGGAGTAGAGGAGTAATATTTTTTTTAAGATGTGACACTAGAATACAAAGAGTGACATATAAACTGACACATGCAGAGAGCAAGCTCCAGCCAAGCTAACAGTGGGATGGAAGCTCTCTCCACACAGGGAGGAGTGCAGACATGGAGCCTTCCCTAGATCTTTCTCTGAATTTCCTCCTGGCATTTTCCTCTGTTGTACTGCTCATTTCTATCTCAGATTCACAGACACGCAAAGCTAGAAGTGATCCTGAATGCCATCTGGCCCACCTAATACATACTCTTTGCTAAGGATTTTCAGTCTTGAGACTGAGGTTTCAAGATGCTGACTGCCCTGTGGGAAGTCAGTGAGTTGACAGAAGCAGCAGAACCCAGTTTAAACTCCAGTCTTCCTGACTTTCCACCTAATGGTTTCCTTCAGCCTTTAACATGTTAATAGCCATGACTTTTACTGAGAAATTGCTATACACCAGACACTGGAAAAGCACTTTGTAAGACTGACTACTCCTCACAAGAGCAAATAATTTTGCCCTTCCTTGTCATCACCATCGCTTCCATCTTCATTTCTACCCTCCTTTTACAAATGAGACAGCTTTGAAATAAAAAGATTAAATAACACATCCAGGGTCTCACAACCAATGACAGAATCAGTTACCCAACTCCAAAGCACATCCCTTCGATTTCCACCCAGCAACCTTTCTCTCTGTAGTTTTTCATCTCACATAGGAGGCATCACTTTTGCAAGCAAGATTCCTGATGAAACTAATGAAGTTTCTACACTGAAAAAGTCATGAAAACTTTGGATTAAAATCATTTGTAAACTCTAGCTTGCTAGCATTACTGATTAAGGCTAGGAGTGATGAAAGTAAGGTCTGGGATAGAACAACTCCTACCAAAAATAAACTGTTCCTACAGTGATTCTGAGACGTTTTATTTCATCTGTTTTTTCACCCACAGCACAAATCAAGCCAACACACACATAGTTCCTTGATAGAGCAATGTGGTTTGGAAACTTTTATCTGGAGTTCATGAAGTACAGAGCTATGAAACCTGGACTTACTTTCTGCTTTGGTTAGTTAAGGTCAGACTGACCCAAAAGGGTTATCAAAACATGGATTTAAGAAGTCACTGAATATACTCTTTGATTTTACAATTCCAAGTAATATAATCAAACAAGCCTGGGCCATCTGGTTCTTCCACAGGATGGTGAGAGCTTTAATAGCTATCCAGGTTTTGTGGTTTTTTTCCCCAAGTGAGAAGATGAGTCAACAACACCGTAAAACCTGAAGGTACTTTTATAACCACTTTTGCAAGTCCACATACTTTATATCTTTTACAAAGAAGTCATAGCTACTTAAAGTGAAGGGTAACCATAGGGCAACACATTGTTAAACTAATCAAACAACTGCATTACTTAACTACATTATTTAGAGTTTCCAAATTTATCAACAAAAAGGCTTTTCTCTGTATTGTGTGCCAAACTACACAGAAGGGGGAAAAAGATTTGAATTTTCACCGAACATGGTCTTTGCCAACCTTCCCACTCACTAGCTCTAAATTTGGCCAGCAGTTTGACTGATAGTACTTGAGCCCTGTCCTCTGCTAACTAAGCAGCACTCCTTAAAGGGCAAAAATGGTACTGAAGAAATTATTGCAAAACAGAACCTAACTTGTTTTCATGAGTTGTTAGAACTAGACCTAAGAAATTTATATGAGTTTTTTAGGGAAGTTTAAATTGTATTTCCAAATTGTCATTCTCTATTATACCTTCAAAATATCAGCCAGTCTATATACATAAATCTGAATTCATTTTAAAACTATCAATTTAAAATGTGTATAAAGTTAAGGCTAAACTTAAATTATATGTGTATATTTTTAATATTTTGCTTATTTTCATTGTATGTGTATGAATGTATGGCTCCATGTAAGTATACCTCGTGCGTGTAGTACCCATGGGGGCCAGAAGAGGGCATTGGATTACCGCTGGAACTGGAGTTACAGTTACAAGATACCATGTGGGTTCTGAAAACCAAGCTCCAGCCCCTCAAATTAAATTTTTATCCTCAGGCTGGAGAGATGGCTCAGTGGTTAGGAGCACCGACCGCTCTTGCAGAGGACCAGGATTAGATTCCCAGCACCCACATGGTAGCTAACAACTGTCTGCAACTCCAGTTCCAGGGAATCTGAAGCCTTCTTCTGTCCTCTGACCTCTATGGGCATTGCACAACAAGGGTGTGCTTACATACATGCAGGCAAAACACTCATGCACATAAAATAAAAACAATAAACAAAATTTTATCCCAGTCATATGGGTACATGGCAGCTAACAGCTGTCTGTAACTCCAGTTCCAGGGGATCTGACAGCCTCTTCTGTCCTCCGTGGGCATTGCATGACATGGGTGCACTTACCTACTTGCAGGCAATACACACATACACATAAAATAAAAAAATAATAATAAATAATTTTTTTAAATTTATTCTCAGGTTCCCGAGAATTAGTTAGCCAGAGAAGTTGTCAAATTAAATCCTATTTTTAATAAATGGTTTTAAGATTTGACTTTGCAACTCTGCTACATGAATAAGCTTAACAAATCCAATTGTTCAAGATATTAGTGTCTGAATAATTCATTTCCAGTTTTCACTACTATATAAAATCACCTTCTTCTGACTCACACCCTCTTTCTGGCTATCTCACAAACACACACAATTAAAAATACTAAAAAATGGGCTGGAGAGATGGCTCTTATTAAGAGCACTGACTGCTTTTGCAGAGGACCCGGATTCAATTCCCAGCACCCACGTGGCAGCTACGAACCACCCTTAACTCCAGTTCCAGGGGAATCCGACGCCCTCTTCTGACCTCCGCTGTATTGCATGATGTGGGTGCACTCACGTACATGCAGGCAATACACTTGTACACCCTCTCTTTGAAATAATAAACAAATTAATTAATTAATTATTTTTTAAATTTAGTAGCTTTAAGTTATTCTTGTGGGAGTTTTTACTAACTTTTTAAGGTAGCATACAAACTGAGGGCTTTTGTTATGACATTTTTATGCACATATATGATTACTCATTTTTTTATTTATGTGTATGTGTGTGTGCTCATGTATGTATGAGCACATGCATGTGAGTGTCTGAGGAGGTTTGCAACTCCATCTCCAGGGGATTCAACTTCCTGTTCTGGCCTCTGTGTGCACATGCACATATGGCACATACACATCACACACACACACACACACACACATCAATAAAAATAAAACATAGAAAATGAAAAAGAAAAGGCAGGTGAACTGTTATTTCATTCAAAGAACCAGGAAAACTTGCCCTTGTCTCAGTTTTGTGGTTGTCTGACTTTGGAGATGTCACATAATTTCTAAACTCCTCAAATGTATCTGTTATAAAAGATGCAAGCTTAACACAAAAGCCTCTATATTCATTTATGGCTTGATCATACTAAGGTTTGAATACTCTGCATATTTCTACAAAAGTTCCTATTATATCTTCTATGCAAATGGAATGAGAGGAATTGGGATGGAAGACAATACTGTAAATAGTCATGATCCATGATGGGTGTACCTTTTTTTTTTTTTTTTTTTTTTTTTTTTTTTTTGATCTTTTTGAGACAGGGTCTCCCTGTAGCCCCAGCTGTCCTGGAACTCACTATGTAGACCAGGCTGGCCTTGAACTCACAGAGATCCACCTGCCTCTGCCTCCCGAGTGCTGGGATTAAAGGCGTGCACCACCACGCCTGGCCATAACTTTTTTTAATATGAATGAATTTAGCAAATCCTGAGTTAAGCTAATGAAGAAAAAAGAGAAGCAAAATTATAATAAATAATAATAATAAATGGTGAGAAATGAGGCATTATAATAGATATGCAAAGAATCACTAAAGATTACTATGAAAACTGTATGCTAACAAATGGGGAAATCTAGAAGAAGCAGGCAAATTTCTAGGTACATATTACCTACCAAAACTGATCAATGACTTCATAGCAACCTGAATAAGTCAGTAACATGTAATGAGATTGAATCCGTAGCAAGAATTCTCCCCGCAAAGAAAATACAATAACTAGATGTTCTCCATACTGAAATTATTAAACTTTTTAAAGAAGACCTAATATTGTTTTTCCTCCTACTATTAAGAATTTAAGGGGAGAGCACCACCAGGCATGGTGACACACACGTAATTTCAGCACTCAGGAGGCAGAGGTGGGAGTGTGACTGTAAGTTCGAGGCCAGATTGGACTACGTGGTGACCATTCACTCTGATTAAACTGGCTTTATCCCAGGAATGGATACAAAGATTTTCAACATCTGAAAGCCAATAAATCCAAAATATTACACAAACAGAATTACAGATAAAAACTATGTGCTTGTCTCAATAGGCACAGAAAACATACCTGATAAAATTCAACATCACTTCATTAGATAAGCCCTGGATAAATTATGTAAAAATGTAAGAAAGACTATATATGAGAAATCTATAGTCGACATCGTACTGAATGAGGAAAAGCTGTAAGCATTTCCCTTAAAATCAGAAACACAAAGTTGTCCACTCTCATCATTCTTTTCTAAAAAATATTTCTTCTTATTTTATGTGTATGCATGTATTGCTTGAATGTATGTAAGTGCACCCATGTTGTGCAATGCTCAAGAAGGTCAGAAGAGAGTGTGGGATCCTCTGGACCTGGAGTTACAGACAGTTGTTAGCTGCCATGTGGGTGCTGGGATTTGAACCCGGGTCTCCTGCAAGAACAGCCAGTGCTCTTAACCTCTGAGCCATCTCTCCAGCCCCATACTCTCACCACTCTCATTCAATTTAGTACTAAATTTTTAGCCAGAACAATCAGGAAAGAGAAAAAAAGTATAAGCCGGGCATGGTGGCGCACGCCTTTAATCCCAGCACTCGGGAGGCAGAGGCAGGCAGATCTCTGTGAGCTCAAGGCCAGCCTGGTCTATATAGTGAGTTCCAGGACAGCTGGGGCTACAGGGAGACCCTGTCTCAAAAAGACCAAAAAAAAAAAAAAAAAGGAAGTCAAATGATCCCTATTTGCAGGAGTTATGGTTCTATATATAGCAAAGCCTAAAGACTTCACCAAAAGACTTTGAACTGAGAAACAAATTTGGTAAAGCAGCTGTATATAAAATCAACATACAAAAATCAGTTGCTTTTCTATACATGAATAATACATTTCTTAAGAAAGAAATCACAAAAGCATCCCAGTCATAATAGCTATTAAAAAATAAATAAAGGGTAATTTTTTAAAAAATTTTTATTTAATAACCACATGATTAAAAGAAGCATTTCATTACAACAGCATTGACATATTCAAAACAATTTTCAAAGCAAAGATGCATCTCTTTCAAACTTGGCTGTAAATTTTTAGGCTCACAGTTGAATTAATATAGTTATAAAATACTGTACTCAAGTATAAACCCTATAGGGCATAAAATTAAATGAGGTTTTAACCTTTAAAAAAGATCTCCATTTCATTTTTTAAAATACTGTTTCATACAGAAAAACTCATTTTTAATGCAACTAACACTTAGATGTTAGCACATGCATCTCTAATCTCTATATATCTGATTATCACTAGTCACAGTCAGTTCCTTTCTGAGATCCTTGGCACCTGAGCATGGATAAAAAGTCATCAGGTAGATTTCAATGGTAATGTTTTTCACCTCTACTAATTAACATGAAGCAAATTTTTATGCTTCTTCCTCAAATATAACTCTTCTTTGTTGATTGATTCTTTGCGTGTATTTCATACAGAACATCCCAAACAATTCTTATTCATCTATATACCCACGTTCCAAATGGCACCCACCCATAGCCTCCCCCCTCGACACTGGAGCCCATATACTCTGTCATCCCTGTTACTGTCCACTGTGTTGTCGGTGCCCCCAGCCATTCCCCAGTGCTTTTCCATCTGCTGAGTCTAGTCAGTCTATCTAGAGTTCCTTGTTTTAGGAAGATCAGCTCTTCCTCATGTAGCAGCAATCAAATTTAATGAAGAAAATGAAAGACCTACATATAATGAACATTACAAAGTGCTGATGAAAGAAACAGAAGATCCTAAAAGATGGAAGAACTAAAAGCTTCAAACTAAAAGTTCTGCACAGCAAAGCAAGCAAAAGTAAAAAATAATCTGCAGAATGAGAAAGCCATTGTCATATAGTCTCCTGGCAGAGGGTTAATATCTAAAAAATATATAAAGAACTTAAAAACCGTAACAAAAAACAAGTAATCTAATTTTAAAATGGGGAAACAGTCTGAACAAATACATCTCAAAAGAAGAAATACAGGCTGAAAATCTTAAAAATAACTACCATTAGCCATCAGGGAAGCACAAAGAACCATAATGAGATATTAATCTTATCCCACTATCAAAAACAAAACAAAAATACCGAACACTGGTATGTAGAGAAAATGAACTCTTAAATAGTACTAGAAGGTGTATAAATTAGGACTACCACAATGGAGAAGAGTGTGAAGGTTCCTCAAAAAACTGAAAATAGAGCTACCATGTGATCCAGCTATTTCACTGAGTATAAATCTGAAGGAAATGAAATCAGCATACAAAAGAAATACCTGTATAGCTGTGTTTAGTGTGGCACTATTCACAGTCATTATGATATGGCATCAGCCTAGATGACCATCAACAGTGAAGGAATAAAGAAAATATGTTATAGATACACAACAAGATATTATTTAGCCATAAAGAATAATGAAACTGCCAGGCATGGTAGCCTATGCCTTTAATCCCAGCACTTGGGAGGCAGAGGCAGGAGGATCTCTGTGAGTTCGAGGCAAGTCTGGTCTACATAGTAAGTTCCAGGCCAGCTGGGGATACAGGAAGACCCTGTCAGAAAATGACCAAAAAACCCAGAATAATGAAACCCTATCATTTGCAGCAAGATGGATGGAACTGGAGGACATCCTGTTAAGTGAAATAAACCAGACACAGAAAAGACAAGTACAGCATGTTCTCGCATATGTAGAAACTTAAAAAGTTAATCTAAAAATGGAATACTGATCATTAGAGATGGGGTGGTGGTGAAATGGGAGGCTTTATTTGATAATACATACTACATACGTGTGGAAATATCACAATGAGCCCTATTAATATGTACAAAAAATACACTCTAATAAAATATGTTAATGCAAAATCTGGTGATAATTTTAACCATCCTAAGTGACATACCCCAGTAATTCTATATGTTTCTTATATTATGGAACAGAATTTTCTAGTGAGCTTAAAACTTCAGTTAACCTAACATATACTCTTTCCTGGTAGTTTAGTGTTTCATGGGGAAATGGGGGCAGGAAAGTTTTCATTACATTTTTACATTTTTATTCCATGCCACGGTGTGTGCCTATGGATGTCACAGGACAACTTTCAGGAGTTGGTTCTTTTCTTCTACCATGTGAATCCCAAGGATCAATTTCAGATTATCAGGCTTGGCTACAGGTGCCTTTACCTGCTGAGCTATCTCTCCAGCCCAGGGAAGTTTTTAATTTATGGAGGATACAGTGTGATAACTCAAGGCATATATTGTGTAATAATTAAATCAAAGTATTATAATTTCCATTTCCTCAAACATGTATCATTTCTTTGTATTTGGAGCCTTCAAATCCACTCCCTTTTAAATATGGATCAATGACTGGCAGTTCAAATACACTTCAGTGAGGTGATGCTGAATAGCTCCTACAATCTCCACCCAAAGTTCTCTCCTTCCCAGCAGTTACATGTGCATGACCTTGAGGCAAAGTACAACCTAAACAGCATCAGTGAAAGTCTTGACTGTGGGGTTTAAGGGAAGCTTTCTACCTTTAATAAGTGTGCTTCCCCATATTCTGCTATCCTATAAGTGAGCAGGAAGGAGGCTGGAGGTGAAGTAAGCCACACTGCAGTCATGAAACAACTAACAAGAAGGTCCTGAGCACTGTGGAGTGGGAAAAGAGACTCAGCTTCATTGGCTTTGTGGATGACCAGCTTACTGCCTTTCTCTGAACTTCACATTACATGGAATGAAGATCCTTTCTTTCTAAGTCTCACCACTGGTCATGCTTTCGTAGGTGCAGTGGTACTACATGATATATTTGAGAATTACTAGACCCAGAAGGCTGCACTTACAATATCTACTTTGGAATCCACTGAAGACTTTACAGCTATCAGCATTACAGACCATGTATATAAGTGCTTTTAAATTTTCTTCAAGTGATCTATATGGTGGTCCATAAAAAGAAAGATGACATTCTGTGGTGTAGTAGGGTAAATATAGTTAAAAATAATGCACTGTGTATATCAAAATAGTTAAAAGAGAGGATTTTGAATGTATTCACCATAAATGATAAAAGCTTAAGTAACAAATTTACTTATTTTTCTGATTTGATCATATATGAATCAAAATGTCACATTATACCACATAAAGTGAACAACAATTATGTAAAATGAAGTTTTAAACTTTTATAAGATGGTCTTTAGGGAAAATATGAAGTCTAAAGATTTTCCAAAACCTCATTTATCTCTTTCCTCTTGTTTCAGCTAGCACTAAAATGTTTTTATAATTATTAAAAGCTTGCTTTCATGCCTATTCATCAACAATCATGAACAGATTGAACTTTTATAAGCAAAACGAATGGCCTAGGGAAACATTGTTATAGATCTGACTAATCTTTCCTAACCCTGAGTTGTGTCAACATATGGTAATTTCTTGATTTATTTTCATTTTATGTGTATGAGTGTTTTTCCTGCATGTATCAGAGTGCACTATGTGCATGTAAATGCATGGAGGCCAAAAGAGGGTATCAGATCCCTGGACCTGAAGTTACAGAGCATTGTTAGCAATCATGTGGGTGCTGGGAACAGAACCTGTGTCCTCTGGAAGAAAAGTCAGTGCTCTTAGCCACTGAACCATCTCTCCATCCCATGTGGTAATTTTTTTTTTTGTCTTTTTGAGTCAGGGCTCCCTGTAGCCCCAGCTGCCTGCAATTCACTATATAAACCAGGCTGGCCTTGAACTCACAGAGATCCACCTGACTCTGACTCTGCCTCCTGAGTGCTGGGATTAAAGGTGTGCACTACCATAGCTGGCTCCATGTGGTAACCTCTTTAATGGTACATTCTTTCACTTGATAATTATTTTATATATGCCTATAAAACAGGGATCATAACTAAATAAAATACAGTGTTAGGCCTGGAGATAATGTTCAGTGCTAAAGTACTTGCCAAGTCTGAGCAGGAACCCAGGTTCAAACTACAGCAGTCTTAAAAAGCACTGGATACTGTTGCAGAGGACCTGGGTTGGATTCCCAGCAACCACATGACAGCTAATAACTGCAAACAAAAGGAAAGAAAGCATTCAGCACTACTTGCCTAAAACCATGTAGAGCAGAAGACATAGTGGTGCATACCTGCAATCCTAGCACTTGAGAGGTAGAGGCAGGAGGAGTGCCAATTGGAGGCCAGCCTGGGCTACACAAGACCCTGCTTCATAGAACCAAAAGCAAAATAAATAATAAATAAATAGCAGTCAGCCTATAATTTTGTATTTAAGAAAAATAAATTTAATGAAAGCAAAATAAAGACTTTCTTAGAGAAAGAAAAGCTTAGAAAATTCAGCAATCAGTAGATCTGTCCATCAAGAAATGTTAGAGGCTTTCATGCTGAAATAGTTCAGATGAAAACTCAGACCTAAACAAAAAGAGTCCAAAGCTGTTGTGGCTGAATGGCTAAGACTTAGAGTCGAAACCCAATGGGAACCCCCCACATAGGTAAACAAAAAGAAATCACACCCAAACTGGCCACTTTGTGGGAAAATAAAAAATACTATTTTGTTTTATTGAGACAGAATCGAGTTTCATGTATCCCAGGATGGCCTTGAATTGGCCATGGTGCTAAGGATGACCTTGAATTTCTAATTCTCCTGCCCCCACCTCCTGAGTGCTGGGATTACAGGCATGACCCACCATGCCTGCCTTCTGGGGTGCAGGGAGCGATCACACTACCAATTTAGCTACATCACTAATGCAGAAAATATAAAATATATTTTTCTGGGGTTTCAGTTTCTTTAAAAGGCAATTGAATCCCCTTCCCTGACTTTTCCTTTTCTCCTTCCCATATAGTTCAGCCCAAAAGCTATTAGATCAGCCAAGCAGAGCCAGTATCCATGCTAGGGAAACTGGTACAGAAGCCAGAGCAAGGTATCAATTCAAGTGTGGACAGATTATCTGCTCAATACAGCAGCCTGCTTTGGTTTGCAGCCAAAGAGTGGTGGCTAAGTGATCCCCAAGGAAGAAGACTGCAAAGTGGATCCAAGTAGGAAAAGGAAGGCAAACTGAGAAGGTGTGGTCTCTCGTGGAGCCCAAAGCAATCAGAGCCCAAGAAGAGGATAGCTGTCCAAAGCAAAGCCATGCCACCGAGAGGATGCAAAGATAGTAACAAGACAATCATGTCTGCGTCATCTAATGAAAGAAGGACAGCATGGATCAGCTCAATAGGAAGCCTAAAACAAGCCCAAACTGATAGATGGTCTACAATAAAGCTTGCCTAATTTTCACATCAGGCCCCAAAATTAAAGACTAAGGAATTGTCCCAAGTCAAAGGAAATCAAGGAGACATGACAACCAACTGTTCATGACATCTTGACTGGATCATTTTACTAGAACATTATTCAGACAATCAAAAAAAGCTGAATTGAATCTGAAGACCTCGGTGGTTGATTGTAGGACAATGTCCTTGCCCACAGTAAATATACCCACAAAGCACCTCTTCAGAAACGTATTCCAGTTCTGCAGGAAAAACAATTCATTGTCTGTACTAAGTCTGAGATTGTCATAAATAAAAATGTGCTAGAGAACAATAACAGTGTTTAAAGCAAATATAATTTTGAAATTGTAAAGTTATGAAATATTACATACATATTACAATAATAACTAAAAGCACAGAAGGGGAAAATAAAGACTTACTGTTGTTAGGCTCTTACATTACATGTAAAGTAGCATGAAGTTATTTGAAGGTTATCTGTGATAGCTTAAAATGCATAACATCAACCTTAGAGCAGCTGCTGATAAATAAATTAAATAAATAAATAAATAAATAAATAAATAGCTGTCAAAGGCATAAATGGCCACAGGAAAAAAACAG
>NW_008335967.1:6631899-6640386 GCF_000622305.1 Nannospalax galili | reverse complement strand
GTGTGTGTGTGTGTGTGTGTGTGTGTGTGTGTGTGTATGTGTGTAAGTGTGATAACACTTAGTTGAACAACTGAGACTGATATATTAATGTGACATAAAAAGAGAAATGATTAGGGCAAGAGAGAAGAATGAAACACTTCATCATCTAAAGCCATAAATTTCCTACCACTAAAAGACTCCAGAGGCAAAAGTAAAACCTCAGGTATGTGGAGGATGTGTAAAAACATATTCTAAGCTGTGTGTGGTGGTGCATGCCTTTAATCCCAGAACTTGGGAGGCAGAGGCTGGCAGATCTGTGAGACTGAGGCCAGCCTGGTCTACATAGCAAGTTTCAGGCTGTCTGGGGCTACAGGGAAACCCTGTCTCAAACAAAAAAAATCCAAAAATTATAGTAATAAAATATATTCTATATAAAGGGCTAATGTTGCCAAAATATATAAAGAGATAATATAAACAAGTATGAATTGCAATCAAAAGACAAGATATGAGCAGATAATTTGTAAAGGAAGAAATTATGAGCAAAATAAACTTATTCTAACTCCAAGCAATATATAAATTACAAGATTATATTATGTAATATTCACCAAATTTATACACACCTGCATTATTGCTCTTTGGGGCAATAGTGAAATGTCAAACTCTATGGGCACGGCGATAGCAATGTCAGAAAAACTTCGCTCAGGACTAACGCTTTTTTCCTCAGTTGCTTTGGTTTTCACCCTGAATTTCCATTTTCTCAGTTGAAGTTCATGTTTTAAAATCTGCAATGAAAATAATTTACAAATTCCACAAAATTGTCCTAAGGGTCAAATGCAATGATCAACATAAAAGGCAGTGCTTGACACAATGCCAGCACCACCTAAACATTATTTATTATCATCATTATTACATAAATTATCATTTTCTACATAAATGCATAACCATCATGGCTTTAAAGATTATTTCCACTAGCTGTCAAAAACATAGGCACAGGCCACCACCTGAAAGATCTTGTCTCTTCCTCTAAAGATAAGGAAACCAAAGCCCACAGTGAAGGTTCTGGTAGTGGTAGAACTAGTATTGGGCACATGAAAGGGAAGCGTCAGTAGGGAGAGAAAAGGGGACCATGAAGGAGATACTTTAGAAACTTTCCCAGTTTATCATTACAGCAGGTCACTTTGCTTTTGTCTTTCTGAGACAGGGTCTCCCTGTAGCTCCAGCTGGCCTGGAACTTGCTATGTAGACCAGGCTGGACTTGAACTCATAGAGATCCACCTGCCTCTGCCTTCCGAGTGCTGGGACTAAAGGAGTGTGCCACCATGTGGGTCACATTTTAACTGTGATACGTTTCCTGAAAACTATGCAATAAGAAAGAAGTTCTACGGGTACCTGAATATTTTTGAGCCTGTTCTGATCTCACAGACACACAATTTCACTATGAGATATATACATTTTAGAATCTAAGGAAGGGAATATGTTGGAGAGCCAGCATCATAGATGTTCCCTGACTCTGCTTCCAGCACACGTCTGCCATCCTCACCCTGTCTGAGTGAAGAATGACTGTTGGCCAAGATATTATATAGCTAAAAAATGAATTGGTCTAAACACTCAATTAATTATAACAGATAAAAAGGAGGATCTAAACATTGTATATCTCAACTACAGTGTGCAAAACATGCTTGCTACGTGGGAAAACTCAAGTTAACCCTATCTGTCCTCAGACACATTCAGCATAAGGTATAAAAGCAGCACACTGGTCATGTGAAGTTACCTATTTCCTTGCTATACAATCAGTGATTAAGCAGCAGACAGTAATCAAAACACTGGCTTAGCTTCCTGAGCATGCACAATAGTACCCAAAGAGCTGTTCAATTGGTGATGCTGAAAAGGGGAAGGCTGGAGGACAGCATGTAAGAAAGCCAACTCAATGCCTGTAAGTTATACACAGCTCTTACTCCAGGGAGTAAAGAGTAAGCATAGGCCTTGTGCATCTCAGGATCTTCCACAGAATCTAATGCTTTTCAAGTACTATGTGAGAATAAATCTTCCCATAGTCTCTCCCTGAATGTGTAAGATCATCACTTCCAACAACTTAGTTGTGAGTGAGAGGAGTCATTGGTCCTGTCCTCAAAAGGTAATCACAAAACAGAGGTATCTAATGCCATCTTCTTTTTCTTTCTTATTTATCTCAATTTTATTTAAAAGACAAAGTATTGCCTACTAAATAATGTACAAAAGATTCCAGCATGCTTCTGTATCTGGTTATAGTACTCTGAATATTCTAGAACATAAAACAATACACTAATAACATAAGCCAAAAAAAAAGTATTTTTAGTTTGGAGGAGTTTTTTCTTGGGTCCTATTTTTTGATTACTTAAATTCTCAGTGGGTGTCCTAGTTAATAAATCTTTAAGGTTAGCAATTAGTAATTTGAAAATCATTTGCTGTTAAAATAATAACATATTAGATTAAATGCTGGAAAGAGTAGCAATTTAATCTTATCTAGAAAAGGAATAAATTTATATTCAGTCTTTATCACTACTCTGATTTAATCATATAAGATGCTTTTGTAGTTTACATGCCTGTCCATTTGTTGGCATGGATCACTGCTTCGGATGCACCAGACATTCTGTATCCACAGGCAAAAAGTTATCATAGCAAAATGGAGGGAGCGAGCAAAACAAACATCTTAGCGTCTTTATCAACAAATTTAAGCAACATGTTAAAATAAATTTTCCCTTATTTATATTCAAGTGAAACAACAGAAATTCTTAGAAAACACTTGGGGGTAACTAAAGTGAAATTTAGTTAATGAAGAATAATTGATTCTAGGAGCTGGAGAGATGGCTCAGCAGTTAAGGACACTGACTGTTCTTGCAGAAGACCTGGGTTCAAATCCCAGCACCACATGGCAGCTAACAGCTCTCCATAACTCCAGTTCCAGGGGATCCAATGGCTTCTTCTGTCCTGCATGGGCATTGCATGACACGAGTGCACTCACCTACATGCAGGCAATACACTCATACACATAAAATAAAAATAATAAATAAAATAATAAAAAAGAATAATGATTCTATGAAAAAATATACTCTTTAGGATTTTAGTGATATGACTATAAATGTAGCAGTTTCTTTAGCAAATTGGAACTAACACACCATACCAAGTTGTCTTCTCTCATTTTACTCTTCTGTTTTGCTCTCTCCCTCCATTTTGCTATGATAACTTTTTGCCTGTGGATACAGAATATCTGTTGCATCCGAAGCAGTGATCCTGAAGAAAATATATCAGGACATTGCATGTAGTTAGAGCTGTTTCCAAAAATACCAAAATAGTTCAATATACCAATATACTGTGAACTAATGTTGTATCTAATAGCTTTTGTTTGTTTTTAATCATGTTAAAATTACTTTTGACAGCATTAGATCATGCCCTTGAGACTTCATTAGCCTTTAAACATGTTCTTTACCACTAGAAATTAGATACAATAGAAGAGATGGCTCAGCAGTTAAGAACACTGTTCTTGCAGAAGACCCGGGTTCGAATCCCAGCACCCACATGGCAGCTAACAGCTGTCTATAACTCCAGTTCCAGGGGATCTGACAGCCTCTTCTGTGTTCTGTGGACATTTCATGACACAGGTGCACTTACCTATATGCAGGCAATACACACATACACAAAAAATAAGATAAATAAATAAAATATTTTAAAAAAACAATAGAAATCTTAAGATATATGTTTCTTTTTTTGACAAACCTATTCTTTATAAAACCAGTACTGCCTGATACATGTAAATCAGAGGTCCAAATCTCAAATATGGGAGCCAGGAAGAGCAAACAGGCTGAGGAGGGGTAACAGTTTCTCAGCTGCCAGCTAAAGAAAAAACAGGGCAAAAGCCAGAAGAATGGAAACTATATAGAAAAGAAACAAGTAGGGACTGGAGAGATGGCTCAGTGGTTAAGAACACTGGCTGCTCCTGCAGAGGACCAGAGGACACACACACATGGTAGCTAACAACTGTCCGTAACTCCAGTTCCAGAAGAACTCATGCACACACACGCGCGCGCACACACACACACACACACACACAAAGAGACAAGTAGGTGGAATTAGGGGAAAAGAGAGCAAAGAGAGGCAGGGATAGAGAACAGAGGAATAAACTGCAACAGTACCACAAGGTTCAATCTAACAGTGAGAAAGGGAATCAGAGCTGAAGGAGACAAAAGGCAAAATAGAAAAGAGAGGGGATTAAAGAGAAAAAAGAGAAAGGGGCCAAGTGGGGGAAGGCATGAGAGAGAAACAGAAATGAAGAGGAGTAAGGAACTAAGGGGGAGGTGTTAAGGAGCAAGAAGGACCTAAAAGGGCAGAGAGGAAAAGGAATTTGTACAGGGCTTCCTGACTACAAACTAAACAGCTTTCTCTTTGGAGCTTGCAACTTATCCAGGATTTGGGAGAGTCATCTGCTATTACACCCCTGTGACATGCTAGCCAGTTAACCAATTCCTAACCCTTCTTTATGTCTATGTTAAAACCTTAGTAATCCACTCTGAGGGAGGTACAGACAAAAAGGGTCAAAAAGAAATTATTTTCAGCTGGTATGGTAGTTTACGCCTATAATCCCAGAACACGAGAGCTGGGGCAGGAGAATTGCTTTGAGTTCAAGGGTATCGCAGGCTACATAGTGAGTTCTGGGTCAGCCCAGGCTACACAGTGAGACCTTGTACAGAGAGAGAAATCTTTTCTAGTTTTTCCCAGTCATAAATCAATCAGTGTCCAGGAAGGCTATAATTCTATAGCCCTGCTAAGATCACACACGTGCTGTCCATTGTCCATTCATCACAATCAGAGAAAATAGTTTTTCTTTAAACTTCCTCATATGAACATTAAAGGAAATATGTGTAAGAAATGCATAGCTCTCTGCATTTTGGGTTCTGTCTATAATTTGTGAACTCTTTATTAAGTCCAAGAGCTAGTAGTAGCTGGATCTGGTGGTGCAGGCCTACAACCTTAGCTGCTGGGAGTGAGTGATGGTGATAAGTCAGGAATATTGCAAGTTCAAAGCCCACATGGGCAACTTAACAAGACCTTGTCTCAAAATAAAAAGGGGAAAAAGAGCTGGGATATAGATCAGCTGAAGAGAGCTTGTTTAGCATGGGCAAGGCGCTGGGTTTAGCACCACATCAAAAGAAAGCTAATAGTACATATATAGAGATATACATATCTATCTACATATATTTATCATATTATGATTTTATTTTAAATATGCATTTTCCTTATTTTTTAAAGGTTTATTTATTTTTATTTTATGTTTGCTCACATGTACAAATGTCCACCATGTGCATGCCTAGTGCCTACCAAGGCCAGAAGAGGGCATAGGATCTCCTGGAACTGGAGTTACACATAATCATGAGCCACTATGTAGGTGCTAGGAACTGAACTCGTCTTTGGCAGGAACGGTAGGTGCTCTTAACTGCTAAGACATCTCTCTCACCACAAAATATGAATGTTTTCTACTGCAATAAAATCTTTTTAAAATAAATCTCAAGTTTTTTAGTATTTTTTATGACAGAGTCTCACTCTGTAGCCCAGAACGGCCTTGAATTCACTGCATCTCCTGTCTCAGTTTCCTGGGTGCTGTTATAGGCATGTACCACCATACCCAGCCTCCCACTAAGTATTTTTAATGAGTGTCTCTACATTCATTTAATGACAATTCTCTAAACATGAAAATAATACTTTCTCACAGTATGTGCCTAACTGTTAGTTTGTTAACTCATTGAGTAGATGAATACCAAAACTAATTGTTATTGTATAAGCATTTACTTATAAGCTCTTCCTTATTGTTTTCCACATAAGAGTACCAGTGATGAAATAAAGATTTTTGGCATCTAAAATTGTAATGTGCTATTGCTTTTTTCATTTTTTCAGCCAGGAGAGCCTCTTGATTTGCACGAAGTATTGCTGTTTCCTTCCAGTTGCTACAGGCAAAAGATAAGGAAAAATCTTATTTAAAAATATTATCTGGAAGTTAGGATAACATAGTAGTAGATAAATTAAGAGGAGTAAGAGGTAATATGTCCTTTATCCCCTTAAAACAACAGCATAGAAAAACATACCATCTATAAATTGGGTACAACCCAAAGAATTCTTGATAGTTGCAGAGAGGAATAAAAAAGGAATATTACATGAGGACAGTTGTACTTTATTTTGGATGAAATAAAGACATCTTAAGTTAACACCATGTTATCATAATTTCAATTTACCCAAAGAATCACTCTGATTATTTAAAAATTTTAAGGACAGGGCATGGTGATGCATGCCTTTAATCTCAGCACTTCGGAGGCAGAGGCAGGCTGACCTCTGTGAAATCCAGGTCAGCCAGCCTGATCTACATAGTGAGTTCCAGGCTAGGTGGGGCTACAGGGAGAACCTGTCTCAAAAAGACCAAAAATTAATTAATTAAAAAGGAATCTGTATTCCAAAAAATACCTAGTCCCAAGGACTTTAGACAAGGTTTATCTCAAAGAAGTAAAGAAGATATTTAGGGGTTGGAGAGATAACTCAGCGGTTAAGAGCACTGGCTGCTCTTGGAAAGGACCAGGGTTCGATTCCCAGCACCCATATGGCAGCTAGCAACCATCCATAACTTCAGTTCCAGGGGAATCCAACACCCTCTTCGGACCTCCAAGGGCGTTGCACAACATGGTACACTCACATACATGCAGGCAATACATGCATACACATAAAATAATAATAATAAATAAAATATTAAAAAGAAGACACTTTACCCAAATATAAAACTCATTAAATACTAAAGAAGCATAATACAAAGTGTTGGAAATGCAGCTGGCCAAAAGTGAGCTTTCCTTTGTGTAAAGAATATCAGGAATAAAAGTGCAAAAAAGAAAAATAATACACAAAAAGCACAGTCTTACCAAAAATGGTTCTTTACTAAATGTCCAGTGTAAAAGGTACATGCTTTTATCATCAGCTCTGGAGTCACCTAAAAGAAATAGGCAAAATAGGCAGGTGAAGTACACATTAGAAATAAGTAGAAAAGAGGCTTCCTCTGCAAGACCCACAAGGAATGAGGGTCTCTGGGCCGAGGGTACATAGAATTATAGACCACTTATATGTTTAGGAATTTTATGATATATGCCTATCAACTACTTTTTAAACTGGAATTATATATTTTGAATATAGCATTTTTATTCTTGGAGAAGTTCCTACAATATGTTTTGATCACATTCATCCTCACTCCTCCCCTTGACTCCTCCCAGATTCACCCCCACACTCTCCTTCCAGCTCCATGCCCTCTTTATTTTTTTATGTACCACAGAGTCCAGTTTATGACCCCATATATGCACAGACGTGAGGCCATCCACTGGAGCATGGTCAACCGACCAGGGACCACATATCTTTAAATGATCTCATTATATCCCCACTTACTTTAAAGTAAAACATTTTAAAGTAAGCCTTATGGTATTGCTATTATCGACTACATTTATAAAATTATATAATTGTAGAGTTGAGAGTGTGATTAGTTGGTAGACTCTTTGTTTAGCATGACTGAAATTCTAGATTTGATCCATGGCATTGCTTAAACCTGGTGTGGTGGTACATGCCTGTAATCTAAGCACTCAGGCGGTAGATACAGGAGGATCAGAAAGTTAGTGTCAGTCTCAGCTGCATAGCCAGTTCAAAGGCAGCCTGAGCTACATGAGACACTGGCAAAGAAGAAGAAAGAAAGAAAGAAAGAAAGAAAGAAAGAAAGAAAGAAAGAAAGAAAGAAAGAAAGAAGAAAGAAAGAAAGAAAGAAAGAAAGAAAGAAAGAAAGAGGAAAGGAAGAAAGAGAGAGGCTAGCCTGGGCTACTATGTTTGATTCTCTCTCAAAAGTAAACCAAAAAGTATTATGAAAAAAAGAAAGAAGGAAGGAAATAAAGAAGAGGGGGAGGAAGGGAAGGAGGGAGGGAAGGAGAGAGGGAGGGAGGGTTGGAGGGAGGGAGGGAGGGAAAGAAAAGAAATGCTGGTCACTATTAGGAATGATTTTTGCCTGACAAGGCTATAAAATGATATTCTTTTCTCTAGAAAACATGCAAAAATATTTCATCAAGCAGGAATTAAGAACACCACACAAATTAAAAGTATAAATTGTGGAATCTACTTAAAGAGATGCAAACTTACACCATCCAACTATTTACAATAAATGTGGGAATAGCAAAAGACTGCTAAATTTGATTGTGCCGTCTATGCATTCTTTAATGAGTAAATATGACAGGGGCACAATACATTTATTTTATTCACATGTCTACTGTTAAGGTGGAAGAGTTCTTGTCATATTGCTCTGCATGTGTTTGCATGTGGTGTGCATATGTATGTGGGTGTGTGCATGAGTGTGTGTGTGTGTGTGTGTGTGTGTGTGGTGCATGTGCATGTTTGTGTGGAGGCCAGAGGTTAATGTTAGCTGTCTTCCTCAACTGCTTTACATCTTATACAGAAATTATATATATA
>NW_008335967.1:6623201-6631882 GCF_000622305.1 Nannospalax galili | reverse complement strand
ATATATGAGATAGGGTCTCCTTAGTCCCAAGATGCTTAGAAGTCACTATTGTGGACCAGACTAGCCTCAGTCTCACAGGGATCCCCTCTGCCTCTACCTCCTGAGGGCTGGAATTAAAGGCCATGCCGCCATGCCTGACTCCACCTTATATCTTGAGGCAAGGTCTCTCACTTGGACTAAGAGCTCACCAATTCAGCTAGTCTAGCTAGCCAGCTTGTTCCAAGGATTCCCTGCCTCTAATCTCCCGTGCACTGGGATTACAGGCAGGCCACCATGCCTGCCTGGGAATTACATGGGTTCTGAAAAGAAGAACTTCAAACCTCATGTTTGCATAGCTAGTACTTTACACACTAAGCCACCTCCCCAGCCTTTCATCATACTTTGTTGTTACCAGGTTTTCCATACAGCTATACAAAAATATGGTCACATCTATTTGATGGAGAGAAAAGTTTAATTAAAATTTATACTAATTGTCAGGAGAACTAAATAACATTTTTCTTTTAATTTGTTAATTATTGTGTGACTTTATGATGTATGTGGGTGAGTGAGGTAAAGTGTGTGGAGATCAGAGGACAAATTTTAGAATCTGTTATCTCTTTGCACCATGGGATCAAGGGATTGAACTCAGTTTGTCAGGCTTGCAAGACAAAGTGCTTTCACCTGCTGAGCCATTTCACCAGGCCCCAGTACTACTTTTCTAAGACAAATGTTTTTCCTCTTTGTACACTGCTGTAAATATGCTGTTAAATTAGTAGATTCAGCATACCCATTTTTATTTTAAAATATTTCATTTGTTATTTTTTTATTTCAAACATATGAGTGTATTGCCTGCATGTATGTAAGTGCACCTGTGTTGTACAATGGCCACAGAGGTCAGAAGAAGGCATAAGATTCCCTGGAACTGGAGTTACACATAGTTGTTAGCTGCCATGTGGGTGCTGGGGACAAAACCCAAGTCCTCTGCAAGAACAGCCAGTGCTCTTAACCACTGAGCCATCTCTCCAGCCCCCTCAGCATACACATCTTAATCATGGATTTTACAGCATTCATATGTTAATCACATATTTGTAGAGCACATACAAATCAATCATATTTATCCTACATTGCCCTAGTTTGTTTTCTATTGTTCTGATAAAACACTGACCAAAACCAATTTGGGGAGGAAAGGGTTCATTTGTCTTATAGCTCATAGTCCAACTTTATGGAAAGTCAAGTAGGAACTCAGGGCAAGAACTTGGAGGAGAGAACAGAAGTACAGACCACAGAGGAACATTGTGTACTGACTTGCTCCTCCTGGCTTGCTCAGCTCCTTCTCTTATAAAGCCCAGGCCCACCTGCCCAGGGTTGACACTGCCCACAGTGGGCTAGACCTTCCTACATCAAACAACAATTAAGAAAATGCTCCCACTGACAGGGCCTTGGACCAATCCGACGGAGGTCATTTCTCAATTGAGGTTCCCTCTTCCCAGGTGTGTTAAGTTGACAACTGAAGCTAACTAGGACAATCATACACATGTTAATCATGGATTTATATAGCATATATGTTAATCATAGAGTTACATAGCAAATACATGTTAATTGTGGATGTATACAGCATGCACTTGTTAATCATGGATTTATACAGAATATCAATGCTCATCATGGACTCATATAGCATACACATATTAAACATGGATTTATACAGCATGCACACATTAATCACATATTTATATGGCATATATGCGTTGATCATGGATTTATACAGCATACACATTAATCATGAATTTATTTATTTTAAGCATTACCTTTATATTATGTGTATGAGTGTACTGCCTGCGTGTATGTAAGTGCACCCATGTACAATGCCTGAGGAGGTCAGAAGAGGATGTTGGATCCCCTGGACCTGGAGTTATTGATGGTTGTTAGTCACCATGTGGGTGCTGGGAATTGAACCCGGGTCCTCTGCAAGAGTCACCAGTGCTCTTGACCACTGAGCCATCTCTCCAGCCCTTAATCTTGGATTTATATTCAGCACACAAGAAAGACTCATAAGGCATCCTGATATTCTACCTTGTATTTGAATAAGATTGGGCACATTCAGGGTAGTGTGTTTACAGACTACTTCATATTCAGTGACTCTTGAAAATCTTTACATTGGCGCTGAGGATGCAGTTCAGTGATAGACTGCTTACCTAACATATCCTAGACCCTGGATTTGACCTCCCAGCATCAAAAAAAAAAAACAAAACAAAACTTAATTTCAATGAAAATTAAATGCAAATTATATGTACGTGCTTATGGTGAGGAAAACACAAAACTTTTAGTCATTGTTCACTAGACTCAGATTTTGATAGGAAGGGGAATCTAATGGGTAAAGAGGGAGTCTTGAGGACTCTAGCAGGAACAATGAAATCAGGGAAGAGGTGAAATAACAGCCATAGTATAAGATTTTAACTGTATAGTAGGTCTCCAAGTTTCCTAAGTTTGACTCTAGAAGACATCATCTACAATATCCTGTATAAATATCTACAATGAATGGTTATGTTGTGAGTATATGATCGAATGAATATAGTTCCAAACATAATGGCCAGGACCAAACGGAAAACACTTTCATCAAGAAACACTTGAACTGGAATGTTCTCTCTTTGTGATTAATCACTTCTAGTCTAATATTAGTCAAATACTGAGATAAGTCTAATATTGAGAGAAGTATATCAGTCAGTGCTCATTAATTCATTGTTGATGTTATAACATGAGATTTTCTGTCATTTGAATATTCCTACAAGAGTTCCTTTCCCTAAGTTTCTATTTTAAATGCATTTTCCTCCCAGTTTAAAAAATAAAGTAGGATTAACTCTATTCAACTCACAAAATATGAAGTTTTTTGAGACAAGATCTCACTATGTAATACAGGCTGGCTTTGAACTCAAGCCCCCTCAGTCTCCCAAATACTGATGATAACAGATGTACACTTCTGGCTATATTATTTTTCCTCATGATTGGCATCCTCTTGTTTTCCTTGCAAGAAAATCAGCTTTCAGAAAGCACCTCCAAAGAGCTGGATAGCTCCATTCCATGGTTTCATTTCCACTGTCACATTCTCCCCATCCACTCTGCAGCCACTGGCTTTCTACCCTTCTAGAGGTCAGTATTTTGTACAAGGTATGAAGGAGTTCAACAAAAGCAGGTGTTCATTGGATTGGAATGGGGGAAGGGTCCATTCCAAAAAATTCATCATAGATAGAAAATATTAAGTCAAAAATACATCTAAAGCATCAGGGTCTACTGAGCAAGTTAGCTTAGCAACACAATGCATTGTAGTTGACTGGTTATGAGCCTATTGATAGTAGCTGAATCCTATGCCACTGCCCAGTATCCAGAGAATACCTTAACACATGGGGAAAGATCAAGATTCAAAATCTAAAGGTAGGCATCTATTGAATGTCTATCACTTTCAACCACTAGCCTAAAATCAAATCCTCACAAATTGATGCCTGTCTGTATGTATTGATTTAGTTATAGAATTAGAAAATTGGTCTACCTAATTGCAGGCCAACCCTCTACATCTGACTACTACAAATAGAGAGAAAGGATTCTGAAAATAACTTAATGGAGGAAGTTACTAGACTAAACACAAGTTAGCAATGGCAGTAGATGGTCTAGGGTATAGACTCTGCTTCCAGGCTCACACCACCTGCTGCTGTTGCCAGATACCTGCTCCTGGGGCACTGCTACTTAGGCCACAGGAAAGGTAAGGTAGAGAAAAGGGAATGAAGGAAAATGGAAATGGGAAATGGGGAAGGAAATGAAGGGAGGAAAGGGGAAAGGGAGGGAAGGGAAGAAAAAAGGAGGGGACAGGAAGAGAGGTGAGCAGGAAAAGGAAGACCAGAAAAGGAAAGAAAGGGCATTTTCCTCCTTTCTGTGTACAGCACTAACCAATTTCATGTGACTTTAAATTCTGTAATTTTGAACTAATGTAATATAAAAGCATTGCAAAAGTCTTGCATAATATCAATTTTGAAATAATGCAATGTGCCCCCAACTAAAATTGTCTTGAGCAACACTTCCCTCCAAAACTGAGGAAGGGCCAGACATGGGGGCATACATCTTTAATGCATGGCCACTTTGGCATCTTAAGGATTTGCACATGCAGATGCTTAGAGTGCTGGCTCAGCCATGCTGCAGGTTCTCAGAGCAGCAGGCTAGGCTCCCCTCCTGCAGATGGTCTCCCTCACTCCGCACAGATACACAGAAATCAAAGCAAAATGCAATGATGCTCCAATACAGAGTCAGCAGCTGTCTGTGCACACAGTGCCACAGCACAGTTTGAGGTGTTGGATTTTTTTTTTTTTTGGTCTTTTTTGAAATAGGTTCTCCCTGTAGCCCCAACTGGCCTGGAACTTACTATATAGAGCAGGCTAAACTTAAACTCACAGAGATCCGCCTGCCTCTGCCCCCCAAGTGCTGGAACTTACAGGCATGTGCCACCACACCCAGCTGAGGTGTTGGATTTTTTGTTATGAGTCATTTTTCTTTATTTCCATATTTCTTATTTCTCCATCTTCTGCAATTTACTGAAAGACTCATTAATACCCAAAGGACTTTCTACATGAAGAAACTCTGACTGTTATTTGTATTTTAATGCTCTATTTAATAAACACATTTAAATAAATACAACTTTGGAAAAACAATTTTTCTTAAACATGTAAATGTTTATTAACAGCTTTATTAAGCAGTCACTGAAACAATTTAAACTCATTACAAATTTACAAAGACTTTTATATTTTATTTATTATTTTTATTCTGTATGTATGAGTGTATTGCCTACATGTATGTAAGTGCATCTATGTCATGCAATGCCAGAGAGGTCAGAAGAGAGGGCATCAGATCCCCTGGAACTGGAGTTACATATGGTTGTTAGCAGCTCCATGTGGGTGCTTGGAATCAAAATTGGGTCTTCTGCAAGAGCAGCCAGTGCTCTGAACTGCTTAGTCATCTCTGCAGCACCCCCACAAAGACTTTTTTTGAGTCAGAGTCTTGCTATATAGTTCAGATTGGCCTTGAAGTCAAGGTCCTCTTGCTTTACACTCATGAGCACGGGTATGGGCATTCTTAACATCTCAGATCCCATTAATAACAGGCAATGGCATACACAAGTACCATATTGTTGCTGTTATTACTCTATATTACATATAAAATTACCATAAAGAAAGCAATATGGATCTAATTCATATTGTCATTATTTCTACATTTTGTTCCGGATTATAGTAATACTCAATTTTGGTGTCTCCTTAAGAAATAATAATTATCCAGTCTCAAAAGAAAAGAAATGCCATGGCAGATTGCAAGGCTCAGGAGCTGATTCCCAACTTACGATTCTTGTCTGGTGCAAAGTCTACCTCTCCCAAACTATTAAAGCCAAGCCCCTAGAGTCCTAAGGTTTAGTTTCCTTTTCACAGATAAACTTTATTTACATCTATGAAACTAAGTCCACAATTTTTTCATTTAGATTTTAGGTTTTTGTTAGATGGTGTGGCCCATGACTGCACTACTTACAAAGTTGTATATGGCATTGTGAAATTCTAAATGCATGGATAAAAATTATAGTTTAAAAGGCTGTATATGGGAACAGATCTCCTGTACATATTAAGTGGGGAAAATATAGAATATGTATGTATATATTTCTATTTGCCAGAGAAGAGAGAAATACAATATAACTTCTCATGTATTTTTAAAAGAAACAGTACAAGGATAGACTGAAAACTACTAAAATTTGTTACCTAAAGGGAGGAATGGAATAGGAGGATCTCAATATGTCTTCTATTGTTTTGTAATGTTATACACAACTGGGAAAACATAATTATATCAAATAGAAAAGTAGATGACATCAACATTAAACAATAATTATGTTAGGTATAAAAAGTACTAGTTTTGGGGCTGGAGAGATGGCTTAGCAGTTAAGAGCACTGACCGCTCTTGTAGAGGGCCTGGGTTCAATTCTCAGCACCCACATGGTGGCTAACAATCATCTGTAACACCAGTTCCAGGGGAATCCTACACTTTCTTCTGACCTCTGCGGGCGTTACATGACATGGGTGCACTTACACATATGCAGGCAATACACTCATACACATAAAATAAAAATAATAAAAATATTTTTTAAAAGTATTAGTTTTATTAAAACTACCTGCTGGGTACATATACCTGAAAGACAAAAGGAATCATGTGATTTCCCTATTCTGCACTCAGTATTCCTAATGACAGTGGCTCTATAGTGTTGCTGCTCTAACCATTAAGCAATTACGCTGATGGCTATAGGGCATTTGATGACTCAATTCATCAATCATGAGTAGTGATTCTGATCACGGCTGATTAACTTTTAGGTTAAAGTCCACAGCACTTGTGATAACTCAGGATTCAATAAAAGTCAGTCAACCAACCATCTGGGCCTCCAGAAGTGATGCACTCTCTGGGTGATGGCACATAGAAGCTAAGGCCTTTATGGAGTACTCATGACCAAAGAGCCTTAAATAAGACCCAGTTTCTACATCTAACCACCAGCTGGCTGGAAATACAGAAAGTCTAGCAGCGGAAGTGACTTCAGAGGAAAGAATGAGGATGTGGACTAGTTCATTATGATTCTTTAATAAAAGTAAGAAAGGACCGTTGTTAATTAGAAGAGAATTAGATACACAGCATCAAGTACAACATGTGGGCTTTGAATTCTGAGCTGAACACAGCCAGAGGTAAGAAGACAAATTAAAATTTCCTAAATTTTTAAGACAATTTAGGAAACTCAGATATGGAATAATTATATCTGAATATAATCAGCACTAGAAGATACTCAGCAATTATTGCTATTATGTAAAACAATGGCACTGTTTGTCTTGTTTTTTCATAATTATTTTAACTAATAGATTAAAAACAAAAATTATACAAATCAATGAGTTACTATGTGATGTTTTGATATGTAATATACACTCGTAATGTTTAAATCAAATCAAACTTAATTCCTCAAATATTTATCATTGCTTTATGGTAACAACTTTTAAAAAACTTTCTTCTGGCTTTTCAAACATTTTTATTACAATTTTATATATGTTGTCTGTATGCCCAAGTGAACACACACCACAAAATTTGTGTGACGGTCAAGGGACAACCCACGGGAGCCAGTTCTCTCCTATCATGTGGGTCCTGGGAATCTAGGCTTGCTGATGATGACTCACGTGCTAAGCCATCTCATCACCCTTGTCTAGCTTTTTGAAATGCATGGTGCACTGTTACCTCTAATCTCTTCTGCAACTAGAACATATCACCTCTCTAACTGGAACTTGGTATCAGTGATCATCTTTCTCTCCCCTTTTCACCCTCCAACTCCAACCTCCCAGGATAACCACCATTCTTCTCTCAACTTTCTTGAGATCTTTTTTTCCATCTATGTTTCTGAAAATGAATGAAAAGCATGTCATTCTTTTCCTGGTTGAATAGTATTCCACCAGTGTATGCACACTTTGTTCATTCATCAGTTGGAAGGCACATTGCTACCACTTCTTGGATATTGTGAACAGTGCTGCACTAAACATGGGAGTACAGATATCTGTTTTGTTATTTGAAACAGTCTCACAAAGTGGCCCCAGATGAACTCAAATTCATGATCTTCTTGGCTCAGCCATGTAAGTGCTAGAATTAGCATTGTGCCAGCACACCCAGCTCTCCAGATGTCTCTTCCTTTTCCTTTGACTATATATACTGACTTCATTTCCTTTGAATATACACCCAGGAGCAGCATTGCTAGCTCATGTGGTAGCTCCATCTTTAATATTTTGAGGAATCTCCATACTGTTTTCCATAATGCTTGCACTAGCATTCCCACCAGCAGTCCAGAGCTTCCCTCTTCTATGTCCTTGCCAAAACTTGACAGGTGTTCTAACTGGAGTGGGGTGCTAACCTCACTGTGCTTTGCTCTGCATGTTCATGATAGTGATGTTCAGCATTTTTCATGGACCCGTTGGCCACTCGTGTACCTTCTTTCATGTCTATTTGGATCCATTGCCCATCTTTTAAATCAGGTTATTTGGGGTCTTGGCTATCAAGCTTTTACAGTTCCTTACATATTTTAGGTATCTGCCCCTAGGCAGAGGTAGAGTCTTTACAATATTTTCTCCCATTCTGTATGTAGGTTGTCTTTGCACTTCAGTGATTGTTTCCTCCCTAAACACAAATTTCTGAGTGTCATAGACTCCTACTTGTCTATTTTTGCTTTTGTTTCCTGTATTTGGGGGGTTTCTCCAATAATAAGAATCCTTGCCCATTCCAATGTCCTAAAACATTCCTTGTTTTCTCCTAGTTGTGTCACAGTTTTAAGCCTTACATTTAAGTCTTTAATCCATTTTGAGTTGATTTTTTTAGTACTGGTGAGAGGCAGGGATCTAGTTTCATTCTGCATATGAATATTCAATTTTCCCAGGAACATTTATTGAAAAACTCTCCCTTCTCCAGTGCATATTCATAGCACTTTCATTGACAATCAGTTGGCTGTAGACATTTTGATTTCTATGCTCTCTATTCTGCTCAACTGATCAATGTGTCTGCTCTCATACTGTTTTGTGTACTGCAGCTTTGTAACATGCTTTGAAGATGGATCATATAATACCTTTTTGTTTGTTCTTTTTGTTCTAAGTGGATTTGGCTACTCACAATTT
>NW_008335967.1:6573848-6621256 GCF_000622305.1 Nannospalax galili | reverse complement strand
GAAATCTTAAAGTGGTTTTAATTTGCATTTTCCCAATTACTAGTGATGTTGACCATCTTTTAAGATGCTTCTTAGTCATCTTTATTTCTTTTTTTTTTTTTTTAAAACGTTCTGTTCAGCTCCTTAGCCCATCTTTCAATTGGGTTGCTTCTTGTTTTGGTTCTCTGTTTTTTAAGTTCGTTATATATTCTGGTAATTAAACCTCTATCAGATGTGTCGCTGGTGAAGATTTTCTCCCATTCTGTGGGTTTTCTGTTTGTTTCCTTGGTTGTCTCCTTTGATGTACAGAAGCTTTTTAGTTTAATGAGGTCCCACTTGTTAATTCTTGCCCTTGTTTTCTGGGCTATTGGTGTCCGGTTTAGAAAGTCCTTTCCTACTCACAATTTTTTGTGGTTAGCATATATATTTTGGTATTTTTCTCCATTAGTGTGAAAAATGCCATTGATATTTTCAAAGGATTCACTGAATTTCTAAATCACTTTGGATAGTATGGGTATTTGGACAATACTGATCTTTAGGAATTTGTCCAATTTTTGAAAATTGTTCCCATGTCCTTAAGTTTCTGCTACACTATTGAAACACTTCTGTGTTTTCTTTAAACTCCCTGAGATTCCTCAAAGCAGCTGTTATAAATTCTCTGGTCAGTCTCTGGCACATTCATTAGGTGAAGCCATGGTTTCCCGAAAGCTCTTGAAGCATGGTGGTGTGAGACATTTTGAAGGGGTAGGCATTTATTCGACCCTTCTTAATCCAGCTCTATTTTACTTGTCTTAGCTGAATTTCTAAGTAGGCTGTTTATTTTTCTGTCAATCTGTAGTCATTTCCAGGATTTCCACACAGGATGGTGTCCAGGTCCAGATTTGCTGGAAGTCTACTGTTAATGTCACTGTTTCAATACTAGTGAGCAGTCTAATGCCAGAATACTGTCTCAAATGCACTGTTGGTGTATTGCTCATAAAGAGCCAGGAGAGTACCTAGAGAAAGTAGTGTGTCCCCTAAGCCTCTCCTGGGGACTGAAGTAGCTTACATGACTCAGTTACAGTTACCAGCTGTGGTAACTGCAGGGTTCTGATCAGCTCTTGACAAAGACACTGTTGCTAGATCAGCCCTAGGGTCCTAAGCTGCACCTGTGGCCACTAAAGGCACTGTTGCCACCTGAGCCCACAGCATGTCAAGACTAGCACAATACTGAAGAGAGATCAAGATCCACACTGCTATAGGCTGTGTGTTACTAAGGAGGATTTGTGGTCCAAGAACATGACCACTGCCACTAGTCACACATGATGCTAGTTGGAACAGAAGTCCAACAAGGTGGGTAGCTTGTCTTCCCATGGTACCAGAACAGTTTGACTTTATCCACAGGAAGGCCTGAAGATGGGGGCCATTAGAGTCTGCCCAGTATTAGGTTTTACAAGCCTGGTGCTAAGTTCCAAAGAAAACTGATGTGCTTACTAGCCTATCCCACCCTCAAGGAATGGGGTCTTTGTGTCATGCTATGCTGACCAAGCTTTGGGCAGTGTTGGTGAAGTCAGTCCTTTAGCAATCCACCTGATGCTAAGGTGGGTCACACCTAAGTCTCACAGCCACAAGGAGGATCTGCAGTTACAGGCCCATGATGCAGCTGTCGGTGATGCAAGCCAAAGTACAAGTGCCAACCAACAGAGCACAGGACTCTGCCTGTCCCTTAGGCAGTTCTAGACCCCAATTTGTGAGCACTGGCTTGACAGTAGCTGTTCTGCTTGAGGTTGGAAGATGGGCCCTGCTCAGTCTCTGGAGGATGGTACATATGCCTCAGGTCTACTCCAAGGCTGGGAATGGTGCAGGGCAAAACTTCAGTCTGCCCCACTGACACACGGGTCTCCATCAGATGCCAGAGCAGTTGAGATGCTCTATCTATGAGCTCTGGTCTGGGTATAGAAGATTTAGCTTCTATGGAATGCTGGATCTTACTACGGTAGACTTGTCACTGAGCTCCAAGACAAAACCTGTGCTAGCTCTTAACATCCTCCTCCCCAGAAGGTGGAGTTTTGTTCGCTGCTGTGCACTAGGTTGGGGGAGGGTGATTGTACTCAGTCAGCTATCTGGTCTGTCAGAAAGTACTAGCCTGGCAGTAGGGGTCATGTAGTTTTGCCAATACTCGATTTCACGGAGGCAGACCTAGTACTAACTTCAAGTCTGAGACCTGGACTTTATTCTCTGTTCCTTACAAAAGGGGAAGTATCCCTCTTTATGCCAAGCTGCATGAGGTTAGGCGAAGAGCAACATGGGCAGCTGTGTCCTTCCTACCTTCAGTATCTCTTTTATTTTATTAGACTAAAAACAGGTGCCCTGATCTCTCACCTGGTTTCCCCAGCTGTTGTGAAGGTAGTTAGGACTGTGAACAACTATCCGACCTAGTATGTCTGTGGGGAGACCATCCCTAGAGCTTTGATTTAGTTTCCACCTTGTCCACCCCCATCACTGCACTTATATTCTATTAAAACATCATTTCCTGTCCTGAGATTGCACACTGAAGCATTTGTTGGTAAAATAATGTAATTCCTGAGATCTGCTTTCTAACACTCCAGCAAAAAGGGCAGAAAGAGAAATCAACAAAGCTGGTAGCATGTCAGCCATTATTCAAGCTGGGGGATGGAATTAATTATGATATTCTCTTTTGTATTATGTTTCCACATTTTTTAACTAAACGTTTAAAATATATTTCTAAACAAATGGGCCGACTCAGTCATGTGACTGCCAGTCTCCAGAACACAGCAGCCACAAAAAACATTATTTTTTTTCCATAATCAGCAGTGAAAAATATACAACTTGTTTCTAAATCAAAGTTACAATTTCTGCAGCTTAAAACATTTCACTGCTAATATGGTGGCCCTGATGGAAATTATGTAATTTTTTTCCCTTTAAATTTTTTTTAATTCTAAGACACTAAATTATCAATATGGAGTGTAAATTCTGAATACAAAGCAGCTCGGCTCAGCTTACAAAAAAATAAGAAAACTTCCCATGGCCTACCTCAGTATGTCTGAAAGGAGAGGAGTGTGGAGAAGCCTTGCTTGGTATGGAGATTCACCACCCCTCGACCCAGACCTAGACCCGGAGTAGCCATTTATATATCCACATATATCCACTGCTTCCCTCTGGATATACTTGCTTTTAGTAAACTTCGCCCTCATGAGAGCAGAATTTGTGTCATCCAGTTATGCAGGGCACAGTCCATGTCTTTTATGAGATATTCAACCACATCCAACCAGTGCATCCTTTTGTATATCTGCGTAGCAGAGGTCCCTTGCTTCTTGCTTGTGATCTTTCAGGTCCTGTCTGATGGAGGAAGTCCTGAAACAAACTTGACCTCGGAAATCAGAGGGCCCACCTACCCCGACCTCCAAAAGTCCTGGGGAACTCCACACGAAACCGACACTGGCCATAATCATAACCATTTTCTCCATAAACTGCACCCTCAGCATCTCTATAATAGCCCAGGCTGGCCCTGAACTCCTGTTCCTCTTGTCTCAGTCCCTCTGGTGCGAGGGTCCTCAAAACTCTGGAAGGCAAAGTTCTTGAGTTCGATCTCTAGATGCCGCAGTAGTGTAGAACAGGTCCTCCAGGTCCTTCTCAGGTCCTCTCGTAGATGTGCGCCGTCACCACTGTGCTCCTCTGCCCAGCCTCGGCCACCTCGCACCGCCACCACCTCAACCCCATCCCTCCGCTCCCCTCCCCCGCCCCCACAGTGTCCCCACCGGCTCCAAGGCCCTCAGTCGCACTGCATTGTATGTTTCAACTTTTCCATAATGCAAAGATTTTAAATATGCCTTATTTTGCAATTAGACTGCTCGTCTGGAGATTTCATTACCTAAGAAATGAGAATCGAGTCTGTGAAATTATTTTTCTCACCACAATGGTTGATTCTTTCATCTACGATTGCACAAACTGTCTTTCTGTCTAAGGTTGTGAAAGCAATTCCAACTTTTTGTTTGTTTGCTTCCTTTCTGAGACAAGGTCTCCCTGTAGTCCCAGATGGCCTGGAACTCCTATGTAGACTGGAAGCATGGATACAAGAAACTGAGCAAGCCAAAAAAAATTTTTTGAAATTTTTTTATTGATATATGTTTATTATGTTTGAATGTTTTGCTGGCCTGGAACTCACTATGTAAACCAGGCTGGCCTCAAACTCACAGAGATCCTCTATCTCCAAGTGCTGGAACTAAAGGCACTTGCCATTGTGCCCAGCCCCAATTCTGACTTAAAATCTTTTGGGGGAGCTGGGGAGATGGGTCAGCAGTTAAGAGCACTGGCTGCTCTTGCAGAGGACCCAGGTTCAAGTCCCAGTACCCACATAGCAGCTAACCACCACCCTAAACTCCAATTCCAGGGAATCCAATGGCCTCTTCTGGCCTCCACAGGCATTGCATGCACAGGTGTACTTACTTACAGACATGCAAGCAAAACATACACACAAAATGCTGGGCAAGGTTGCACATGCCTTTAGTTCCAGCACTCAGGAAGCAGAGAAAGTGGATCTCTGTGAGTTCAAGGCCAGCCTGGTGGACATAGTGAGTTCCAGGCAAGCAAAAACATACATACAAAATAAACATATATCAATCAAAAAAAATTTTAAATCTTTTTTGGCTCACTCAGTTTCCCATATCCATGCTTCTAAGTCACAAGACAGACTTAGACATTATAAGTGGGCTTATATAGTCAGGCTTTGCTGTGTAGGACTATGCAGTGAGATTGGAAAACCCTTCAAAACAATATCAAGCAAAGTGAGAAATTATAATCATTTATGACCTTTAAATGTTTTGTGAAACCATTAAACATTCTCTGATCCAAAACTGTAACTACATAAAACCATAAGAATGGAAAGTTCTTTTAAATAAAGCTAGTATTATTATACTGTGATTTAAAAGGCCAAACACACTGAAGTAAATTAAAATGCTTTATTGTCATTGTTTTATAAACTTCATTTTTCTCTCATGAAGGGGAAAGGGACTTAATCTAGATCCAACCTAGGCTGAGTCCTCTCATTAAACAACCCAGAATACCTAAAGATTCACATTTTTCCTGTCTAACTTTGAATATTTTCCTCATGGTTGTCACAAGTTCAAATCCTACTTTTTTCAATTTATATAGTGGCATCTGTTCTATACCCTGGAAAATTATCAGACTCCTTTCAAAGTCTGAATCAGCCTCCACCATTTTATCCTTTGTGGTTTAGCATCACAAAGAGAATATTTTTCCTATAAAGTTTTCAGTTTGATTGTTATGACATCTCTTGGAATTTTGCCCAGTGGATTTCCTGGAGACGTCAACAGACATTGGTGCAACCTGATCCTATGTCTTGTCTTATAAGATCTTTTCCAAAATATTGGCCAGGAAATTTATTCTCTCTTCATCAGTGGTTTCCAAAAATTTTAGCATCTTAACATCTTATAGGTTTTCAATCTTTTTCAAGCAAAATTACATTGAAAGCAAACTTATTCTAGAGAAAAGATGGAGAAGGAAGGCCAAGAATCCTCCCACCCCTGGGCCTCTCTTTTAATTTCTGGGGTTGTTCCCAAACATATACAAGAACATAGTTTGCCAATTCGTGTACTCTTTAGTAGTCAAAGCTCTGAGGCTGGGACAGTGTGGCTCATATCTACATATCATGATGCAGATCAACTGGGATCAGACCTGTAGGTTCCAGTCAGTGGACTGAGCCTGCAGGTCATCCCAGGCTTGGCAGAATCATCTCATCCCTCTATTTGTTTCTCTGTTGTACAATACTGATAAGGATTCAGGATTAACAACAACCCTTGAAAATGAACACTTCCATGGGCTGCAGAGATGGCTTAGTGATTAAGAGCACTCACTGGTCTTGCAGAGGACCATGGTACGAATTCCAGCACCCACATAGCAACTAATATTTGTCCATAACTCCAGTTCCATGGAAATCCAAAGCCCCCTTCTGACCCCCTCAGGCATGCATGAGATGGGTTCACCTACCTACATGCAGGCATAACACTCATACACATAAAATAAATATAATACATAAAATTTTAAAAAAAGAAAATGAACACTTCCTGGCTCTCAGCACCTACTTTGAACATGACTTTGATTCCAACTTTCAATGCCCAACTTTGCCAAGAACTCCCCAGCTTTGCTTGGGCTTACATATCTGGCATCCCTGGGATCACCAGGGATCACACACCATCCTAAGCATCTCTAATTTGTGTTGTCATTTCTCTCCCCACATGATTTGCTGTTTTAGCTTTTTAAAAATATATACAATCTTTGTTCTAAAATAAATCTCCATCTCCTGAACTACTTCCTTGCTCTTTTTACAGGATTAAAACCAGCTGCTGGAGCAGGTTCCTCCTTTCAGGAACAATCAGGTCTGGCTTTCAAGTTCAATTTCATTAATGTTTTGGCCATAGTTTTATGAGCATGACTCCCTTTATCTCCTCTGTCAGGACAGCCAGTGGAGAGTTGGGTAGAAGATGGAACACAAAAAGAAGTGACTAGAAAGGAAAGAGAACACCCTGCTTTAAAGATTTCTATAAGGCTTTTGTTTGCTTTGTTTTGCTTTTTTTTTTTTTTTTTTGAGAGATGATCTTGCCAAGTAGCCCAGGTTGGCCCCAAACTCTCCATCCTCCTGCCTCCACCTCCTGAGTGCTAAGATTACAGGAGTGTGCTATCACACCCAGTTTTCATAATACTATTTCTGTGCATGCATGGAGGAGGAGAAGGAGAAAGGGGAAAGGCATTCAGAAAGACAAGTGCCTAATTAGTTCTTGGAGATCTGGGGATGTCTAGCTCTGTGTGTGTTTTATTCTTTCACTTTTCCAGATGCCCCCAATTCAAAAAGAATTTTGACTTTGCACCTCACAGAAAATCTAAAAATCTATTTGAGAATTTCCATCAGCACTTAAGGTGTATTTCAAATGCTTGGTTAATATTAATTACCAGCTGATCATCCAGTCCAAAAAGTTGTTCCAAGTAAGTATGAGACAATCTTCGAATTCTTGGTTTCATTGATGGATCAATGCACATATCCCTTTAATAAAATTATAAAACATGGTCAAAATTCCTTTCATTTCATCATAATTCCATAACTGAGTCACTGGTTCTTATGGATAGAATGGAGGGAGGGGAAGGAAAAATGTTTCCCCTGGGGAAGCAAGTCAGAATTGCCTGAAGGGGGGGTCTTGATAGCACCTCCCCAAGAATTTGCTGAGCCCCCACAAGGGTATGTCTCCTTTCCTCACCTCAACTTGAAATAATCTGTCCTTTGATCACTGATGGGCATTCACTGTGCTTCTCAATTTGAGGGTCAGTGAGCGTATTATCCACATTTAAGTCTTGGACTCCTAACAGCCAATGGAGGGATTCCTTAACAAGCTTAAGCCTGGAAACATTCTTTGCCACGATCTTATTATGATATTGTACAAAGTATCTGACTTTAAAATATTTCCCTATAAATGGGAAATAATACTTACCAAAGAAGGTTTTCAAGACCATTTTGAATGATATAGATGATCATTTCCTCCAAATATCTCAGTGGATCCTCAGGTAATGTCACAAATAAACCACATAACAGCGCCTATAAAAAAGCAAAATTAGTGTTAGTCTGGGTGTGGTGGTGCATGCCTTTAATCCTCAGCACTAGTTGGCAGAGGCAGGCAGATCGCTGTAAGATCGAGGCCATTCTGGTCTACATAGTGAGTTCCAGGCCAGCTGGAACTACAGAGAGACTCTGTCTATAAAAAAAATTAAATTAAAAATAAATAAATAAATATTAGCATGGTGGCTCACACCTTTAATCACAGCACATAGGAGGCAAAGGCAGGCAGGCAGATCACTGGAAGATTGAGGCCAGTCCAGTCTACATAGTGAGATATGGGCCAGCAGAGAATACAGGGAGACATTGTCTCAAAAAGACCAAAAATAAAGAAATAAAATAACAAAAAAATTTAATTTAAAAGCAGGAAAAAAGCAGAATCAGTGTGTCTGCTTTCACATGCTTTTCACACACCTTTCTGTATTTGCTCAGGGTTGGTATTTTGCTACAGTCAAATCGAAATGCAGTATACCTTGTCTCTTTCTAAAAATCTGTCGTAAATGACAGAATGGAAGTAACTACAGTATTTTGCATTCTACGAGAAGTTCTTTGCACAAATCCAAAGACAGTTGCAATGCTTACATCAAGGGTTTCTACTCTTTTTGAGAATCAGGAAACCATTTTTAGGTCAAAAAAATTCCTCAGACAAAACCATAAAGTGACTGATAAATCTACTGTGGGGCAAAATAAAATGCATTTGTATTTTATCATCCACAACACCCACAGAGTGTGCATATTGGGGAAAATGTAGTTTAACAGGCATAGGTGGGAAATAAATGACAGTCTAGACCCATATTTAAGGCACATGTATGGAACTCAGACAGCTGCTGCCTATGTCTTTTCCTCTAGAAGATCTCCATGAGAAGGAACTTCACATTAAAAGCATTTTGTGAGCCATACAGAATTACTGAAGATTCTGTATTTAGGGCAGAGTAAAAAGGTTTATAGTTCAGAGCCCACAGAAACTACCTAGAAATTTCCACGGGCATTTATCTTTTCCTTCCTGCTTCTTTGTCTCCCTGTGGAGTCTGGTGTGTCTATAAGAAGTAAGGGAAGAGTTTGTTTTTTTTTTTTTTCTCCTTTCCCCCCAGATACCACTCTTGTTGTTTGCTGCTGCTCCTTTATCTCAGAAACAAAATATCCCAGTCCTAGCGCTGCACAAAGCAGTTCTTCCTACCCCCATAGGCAAAGCGTCAATGAACATATAGACCTAGGGGCTTAGCAATTCTCATAGTGTTCCCCCAAAAGAAAACAAAGGAAAAAAGAAATAGAACAAAATCTGTTTTAACTGGGCTCTGTATAATACAATTTCTCTCCTTGTAATACCTCAGTTCCCCTCTTAGTGTGCAACCTGCAGGCTAGGAAGCCACTCACAAGATCATGCAAAATGCCTCAGACTTAGACATTGGATCCCTTTCTTTACTTACCTCCTGATCCAGCCCCATCTCAGCCTCTCTCAGGACAAGCTTGGCTACTTGAAGACTAATATGGCTGCACAGGATATCCTTGGTTCCCACAAAAGCTGCAAGCTGAATTTAAATAGATGTCTACGACCTAAAAATATAGCAAGGGTGGGCCTATGTGGGACTACATCTGCCTCCTGAATGGCTCTGATGGAAAACCCATCTGTTGCTAGCATTTTAGTGTCTAGGTCTAAAGAACACAGGGGTTTCTACATTTCCCCCTCGCTGCACCCCAACCCCTCCTCCTTATTCTGGTGTCCTGATGACATTTACATTAAGTGAGTCTTTTGGGAAGTATCCTGCTTTCTCAGGATGGGGCTTCGGACTCTGGGAAATTCCTATACACACAGAAAGAAGTCTGAGAACTAGTGTAGTAATGGAGTTTAGTTTTATGAGAATTAAGAAAGTTGAGGATCTGGTTAAGAAATATTAGAAACTGCATGCTGCTCTATTTTTCCACACTCCACAACCAGAAAGCTGCTTTCCTCAAAATTTATTCTACAGAGGTCTAGTCAAATTGAGAGGATAAGTCTCTGAAATGGCAACAGGAGCTAGCAGAGTTGGAAAGTTCACCTTTTGCGAAGAAGTATCACTGTCCATCTTTTCTCACTGGACAAAAAGAACATGACAAGCAGTTTCACACATTGAATGAACAGTGCACAACAACATACCAATGAGAGAAACAGAAAATGAATCAATAGCTATTTTCTGTTCATTTGTTTTTAAGTGCTAAGGATGGAACCCAGGGCCTTAGGCATGTTAGGCGAGGACCAGTGAGCTACACTATTAACCCCTGTGAGGTTTTCTTCTGCTCACTGAAAATAAAATCACAGGAGCTGGAGAGATGGCTCAGCAGTTAAGAACACTGGTTGTTCCTGCAGAAGACCCGGGTTCAAATCCCAGCATGGCAGCTAACAACTGTCCGTAACTCCAGTCTCAGGGGATCCAACAGCCTCTTCTGACCCCCGCAGGCATTGCATGACACAGGTGCACTTACCTACATGCAGGCAATACATGCAAACACATAAAATAAAAGTAATAAATAAAAAAAATTAAGTTTAAAAAAATAAAGTCACAAAACCCTTAATTTCGTCTTTATTATAAGCAGAAGCAAAATCTGCCAGCATTCCCACAAGATCAATGTTTGACTCTCAAAATGTTAATCAAGGGCTGAGGAGATGGCTCAGCACATAAGTGTGCTTGCTTCTCAAACATGAGGACCTGAATTCAAATCCCCAGAACCTTTAAAAAGCTGGTTATGATTGCATGTGTCTGTAACCTCAGTACAGTGAGTGGGCAGAGACAAGAGGATCACTGGGGTTCGCTAGCCACCAGCCTAGCTCCAGGTTCAATGAGAGATCATGTTTCAAGGGAATAAGGCAAAAAAGTGATTAAGCAGGACACCCTATATCCTCTTCTGTCCTCCACATGTACCCATTGGCACACATACCTACATAAACATACAAAAAATGCTAATCAAGTCTTTACTGTTGCTAGACTCAGTAAAAGCTTACACAATCAAGAACAAAAAGACCATGACTTAATTATCCTAATCGGCTTCTCAAGGTTGTAAATCCAACAGAATAGTTATGCAATCCTCCACTTTCTTCTGGCTCTGTGTTCCTAACCTCAGTCCTCAATATTTCTCAAATATTCTGAAAAAAAGGCTCATCTAGGGCACTTGTTTCTGCTCCTTCGGCTACTTCCTGTCTTCCAAAGAGAGCCATGATGCAGTAGGTGGAGTCCATTGGGTTTAAATCCTGGATCTGCAATCTTCCAGTGTGCAAACTCTAAGGACAGAAGGGTTTGCCTCTCTGTTCCTCTGTTTCCTTAGTTAAAATGGGATAATAATGAGGCCATAATGAAGATTAAATGAATTATTGTAAACCACTTTGAATTGTGTCTAGAGCTAAACAGGCACTCAATAGATGATGGCAGTAAGTAATCCTCAGAGGTGTTAACCATTCCACTGTTGATCACCACTTCCACTAAAGGAAAAAGGCAAAGAAAAGAAATTTAGAATATTCCCTTATACCATTCAAAGTGCAGTGTGATAATAGTGAGAAAAAAACTAAGTGATTGATTTTATACCAAGCCAAATGAAAGAGGTTAAAAGAAATATATTTAAGGTAAAAAATGGCTAGGAAAGAAAACTTGCTGGAACAATAGCTCAGATATAACCAACCAGATAGTTACTGTCTAGAACAACTCTGAGTGAGAACACACAAAGAAAGACATTTATAGGAACAAATCTTATTTTTCTTGTTAGATGCCCATAACATGGTGAAATATGTAAATAGCCTCAATAGTAACCTAAAAATAATCCTTCTAAGAGTGTAGAGATAAAAGTAATTATCAAATGCTTTGTGGCCCTCAAATTCCCAAGTAGCAAGAAGAAAATGGAGAGCTTGCAGGTGTGGAAGCAGGAAAGCCAAGCCTAGGGGCACACACCAATTTGATTACAGTCAAGAATGGAGATAGGAAGGCAGGAATCCTACACTAGCACCCAACATCATGACCTCCTCCAGACCCAGGAGATCATTGTCTGCATTCATTTTCTGCTGAAGAGTCAAGAATGGAGATAGGAAGGCTAGAATCCTACACTAGCACCCAGCATCATGACCTCCTCCAGACCCAGGGGATCGTTGTCTGCATTCATTTTCTGCTGCAATAACAGAAGATCACAGGCTGGGTAATTTATATGGTTTATTATGGCTCATGATCTGGAAATCCAAAAGCACAGTGCCAGCACCTAGTGAGGGCCTTTGTGCTGAGTCACAGCATGGCCAAGACAGAACTGAGGAAGCTGAACTTGCTTTAACAACAACTGTCCTGTGAGAACTCACTCCTATGAGATCAGCGTCAATCCACCCAGAAGGCCGATGGCCCATGATCATAGCAGCTGTGAAAACTCTTACCACCTCATAACACTGGTGCAATGGGAACAGACTTTCTAATACACGAATTTTGTAAGGACACATTCAAACCGCAGCAATCATTTGTGATCAGTCTTGGTCCTTGTCCATGCCACGTACTCACACAAAAAGTGTGTACATGTGTAGTCTTCTATAGAACTTGATGGGAGTAGGGCTCACTATATCCATTTGGAAGTATTTTATTTGTATTTAAACCCAGAAAGATATCTCTTAAACAGTAGAAAAATAAGTATATATTTCTGCACCTTTTAAATAAAAAAATAAAAAGGGAGATTGTTTTTAAAAAGAATGCAATGTCAGAATCATATTTCCATAAATCCCTTTACTTTGGAACAGGTTTAAGCTCCTAAATACTGTTCATAGTCCTCTCTACCCCTACCCCAAACCCTTGTAACAAGCCAAAGAGAAACCCCCCATCCCCAAAGTGGAGATGGAGTTAGCATTCTGTTGGTTTAAAGGACATCTTATTGTTCATGCAATTAAGCATTTGAAATAAATAGGCTGCTTTATCTTATGGACATTCAAGCAGACAGTGCCATTTTTTTTTAACTTCAGAGACTTTAACAAAAGGAAGTGTCCTGAAGAATATTGACAGGAACCAACTGATTTAGTAGAAAGAAACTTGAGGAGTAGAAAACATTCACTGTGGCCAGAATAGAGGGTTCTATTTGGGCCAGAGTCTTGCTATATTATCCATAACTTATAGGCTCGAGTGATCCTCCTGCCTCAGCCTCCCAGGTACCTCAGACAAGATACTCAGACTCGGTGGCTTTATAGCAGACTGGACAGATAAGGAACATCAGGCACTGGGAGGTGAGAGACAGTGAGTTGGACACCTGCCTGTCAGACTATACCACCAATTGCCTAGATGAAATACCAGAGAAACAATAAAGTGGCAGCTTTTTGTTTGGTGTCCTACGGATTCCCCCTCAGAATTGCAGCTGTAAACTGGCTGGCTGGGCTGAGGAATTCAGCAAAGATATACCCCATACACCAAGAAGCCACAAACTTCTCACCCCAAGGCTCAGCAAAATGAGCTAGTATAACCAGTTACTCCTCTCCTTCATCAAAAGGTCCCTTGCCACAGAGTAATTCCTGATTCTTCTATCTCTGGCATATGTTTACTTTTTCCAAGGCAAGGTTTTGCTGTGTTCCCCAGGCTGGCCTCATGGGCTCAAGCAATCTTCCTGCCTTAACCTCCCAAGTGGATTGGAATAAAGTACAAAGCATTGTGCCCATCTTTCACATTTCTGACATACATCTGCAGCAATCACTTTTTAAAATAAATAACCAATAATAGAATCCGTGTGGTTTATAAATGTGAAATTTTTCACAGATGGAGAAATAAATCTTAAAAGAAATATAAATCATAAAAACTATAAAATCAAGAAAGTGGTTTTAGTCATGATTTATAACTTAAGCTCGCCCTCTGCTGGGAAGAGCCAGTTTTCCAAACCTCTATCATCTCTCTAGATATTAAACTGAAATCTGATTTCACAATTTGAAGAGTTCTTTCTTACTCTGATACAATTGCTAGGTTTAGTCACTTAATAATTTTGTAGACAGTACAGGCATCATGCATAGCTCATCTTTAATTTCTCTAGGGCAGACATTTGTCAGTAGATAACGTGCCTGCTTCTGCCTAGTACAAAATTAGAGAAATACAGATTTCTAATTTTTTTTTATCTACTCTCCCAAATCCAACCAACAGGGCATCACAGTGTGGACTCCTATTTTAAATGTTTCTTTAAAAATACAAATGCCTTTCAGGAGTACTGCCAAAAGACAGATGGTAAGATGTTTCCATGGTGGCACAGAGTATTTTTATATTCTGAGATAAACTATGAATATAGTGAGGCAGAAGGAACCAGGTTCTCAGGTTTCCTAAATTCTATATAGGTGCAGACTCTAACCATTGCCATTACCATTTTTAGAGCTTTTGGTTTCTAAAATATATTTCCTGATTCATAAAATAATTTATACAGAATAAACACTTTATTGTCTAAATTTCCAAGTATCTGATTATTTACTTCATTTATTTCAAATATAAAATTAACCCTTAAAAATATCTAGCTCTAGACTGGGGAGATGGCTCAGTGAAAGCATTTGCCACACAAGCGTAAAGACCTGAATTTGAATCCACAGGACCCTTGTGAGCCAGGTATGGTAGCACATAGCTGTAATCCCAGAGATCCTGGGACGGGAGGCAGGGACAGGTAAAGATCAGTTAGCCTGGCATCCACAGCAGCAAACAACAAAGACACCCTGTCAAAAAAAAATGGAAGGGAAGAACTGACACCCAAGGTTGTCCTCTGACTTCTACACATGCACCTTGATTTGCACAGGCCAACACTCACACACGTGAATACACATACACATACACATACACACACACATACACACACACACACACACACACACACACACAAAGGGAGACAAAAGAGTGAGAGTAAGAAAGAGAGATTTTCAAAAATACTTAGTTCTGTGGTATTTAAAAAGGACATTCCTATATTTTTATGTTTATATTTTTATGTAGACAAAATATTTAGATGTCAAGGAAACCTCATTAGATTCTAATGGTCCATGATGGGGAAGATTTGCTTGCTGCAAAGGTGATCACATAAAACACACACACACATGAGAAATTATTCCGACAGATTCATGATGGTTGCCCATAGTAGCATCAATGTTGCTTTTTTTTCTGTTTTCTACTTTTTAAAAATAGTTTTATCTATTCATTGAGAACTTCATACAGTGTATTTTGCTATTTCCCCTCCCCCAGCTTATCCCAGATCCATCCCCACCTCCCTGTCCACCCAACTTCATGCATCCCATTGAGTCTGATATGTCCAAGCACACTTGGGTTGTGAAACCTGGCCTGGATTGTGATTAGCCTACCAGGAATCACACCCTTAATGAAAACTGACTCCTCTTCTCCCAACAGCTATCAAATGCCAGTAGCTCCTCACCCAGGGATGGGAGTTCATGCCCACCTATCCCTTCCAATATGGGATTTTGTCTTTCTTGAGGATGAGCAGGTCTTGTGCATGCTGTCATAATTGCTATGGATTCATATGTGTGATTTCCTTGCTGTCTGGAAAACACTGCTTCCTTTTAGTCATGTGCCACCTCTGGCTCTTACCATCTTTCCAGCCCTCTCCCTCAAAGTTCCCTGTGCTTTGGAGAGAGAGGTGTGATATAGATGTCCCATTTAGAGCTGAGCACTGCAGTCTCTTATTCTCTGTGTGTTGACCAGTTGTCTCTGTGATGATTGCCTTTCACTGCAAGAAGCAGCTTTTCTGATGAGAGTTGAGAGATGCACTAATCTGTAAGTACAGCAATAAGTCATTGGGGGTCATATTAATCCCATGTCCATTTGGTAAGCTATTAGTAGCAAATTCTCACCTATGGCCCATGACCTATCTAGCCACAAGTTCTTCACCCCAGTAAAGGTGCCAGGTATGGGTTCCATCTCATGGAGTAGCCCTTAAATCCAGTGGGAGGGAGGTTGGTTACTCCCATGACAGTCCTATCACTATTGCATCACTGGGCATATCTTGTCATGCTAGCAGTTATTGTAGCTCACAGGGTTCACAGATGGGTGAGACTGATGATTACTTTTCTCCTCCAGTAATGTGCATAACACCTTCCATCGCTGTGAAAGCTAGCCAGTAGGGACAAAGATTCCAGGTCAGTACCTGCTTGATTTCTTCATGTTTTATGAACCAAGTATGTGATGTCTTTGGTAATAGGGTCTTATTGTCAAGTTCTGGGGGTAACCAAAAGCAATGGCAATAGCCTATAATGTTTTGGGGGGGGGTCTATGGAATCCAACTGGCCAACAATTCAAGAAGTAACCCATTCCAGGTCCTGGGGTTTTTATTTGCTGGGGTGAGGTGTCTAATTGGAGTATTGTCCCCCTGTTACAGGATAATTCCATTTAAACTTTTTACTTATGTATATATTTTAGAGAACTTCTACAGCAGTAGCTTTCCAATTGTTTTATCCAAAGGAGGCCTTTGGTGTTAGTTATCCCTCCCTATATTCCTTTCTCTATCCTACCTACTCATCCCCCACCCCATTTAATCCTTCCTGTTCCATTATTCTCCTTTCTCCCTTTATATCACTCTTTTCTATTCCCTTCTCTTGAAAGATCCTCCCCACCTCCCCCATGGTCCCTTACTGGTTTCCTAACCTCTAGGGGTACTCCAAATGGAAACAAACATATCTAAAGATTCAAATCCAACATCCATATATGAAAGAAAACATGCGATGTTTGTGTTTTGGGGTCTCGGTTACCTCACTCAGAATGATTATTTCCAGTTCCATCCCTTTACCTGTGAATTTCATAATTTCATTTTTATTAATAGCTGAATAATATTCTATTGCAGAAGTGTACCATATTTTTATTTTCTATTCATAAGTTGATGGACATCTAGACTCTTTCCATTTCCTGCCTATTGTGAATAGAGCAGCAATGAACATGGATGAGCAAGTATTTCTGTAGTGGGATATAGAGTCATTTGGATATATCCCCCTAACATAGTATGGCTGGGTCTTGTAGACGATCTATTTCTAGCTTTTTGAGGAACCTCCACATTAATTTCTACAGTGATTGCACCAGTTTACATGCCCACCAGCAGTGAATAAGTGTTCCCCTTTCCCCACATCCACACCTGCATTTGTTGTCATCTGTTTTTTTGATCTTAGCTGTTCTGAGGTAAGATAAAATCTCCAAAGTAGTTTTAATTTACATTTCCCTGATCGTTAAGGATGATAAAGATTTTAACTTTCTCAGTCATTTGTATTTCATCTTTTGAGAACTCACTGTTTAGTTCCATGCCACAATTTTTAAAGTGAGTTAGCTGTTTTCTTGTTTTTTTTAATTCTTTGAGTAGTCTAGATATTATGAATTCTTTGAGTAGTCTAGATATTAATCCACTGTCAGATGTAAAGCTGGTGAAGATATTTTTCCATTCTGTGGGCTATCTCTTCACTCAAATGATGGTGTCTTCAGCTGAACAGAAGCTTTTTAAGTTTCATGTACCACTTGTCAATTGTTGGTCTTAATACCTGTACTGTCAGGGTCCTGGTCAAAAAAATCCCTTCCTGTGCGTATAAGTTCCAGTGTGTTGCCTACTTTCTCCTCTTTCATATTCAGGGCATGAGGTCTTATGGTGAGGTCCTTAATCCACTTGAAGTTGAATTTTGTTAAGGGTGAGAAAGAAGGATTTAGTTTTATTCTTCTACATACAACTATCTAGTTTGACCAAAACCATTCGCTGAAGATGCCGTCTTTTCTCCAGTGTGTGTTTTGGTCATTTTATCAAAAATCAGGTGACCACACATGAACAGACTTATATCTGGGTCCTCAGTTCTATTCCATTGATCAACATGTCTGCTTTTGTCCCAGTACTATGCTGATTTTGTCACTATATTTCTGCAGCATAAACCTTAAAGTCAAGGATGGTTGATACCTCTAGCAGTTCTTTTATTGTTCAAGATTGTTTTGGCTAGCCTGGTTTTTGTGTTTCCAAATGGAATTTAAATTTTTCCATTTTGTGAGAATAATTCTGTTGGAATTTTGATGGAGAATTCATTAAATCTTTTGGCAGGATGGACATTTTCACAATATCAGTGCTCTTGATCTATGAGTATTGGAGGTCTTTCCATCTTCTGTTATCTTAAATTTCTTTCTTCAATGTCTTAAAGTTTTTACTGTACAAAACTTTCACTTCCTTAGATTTATTCCAAGATTATTTTATCATATCATGAATGGGATTGATACCCTGGTTTCTTTCTCAGTGTGGTCATTTATGTATAGGAAGGCTATTGATTTCTGTGTGTTAATCCTGTACCCTGAAACTTTGCTCTAAGAATTTTGGGGGTTAGGGTCTTTTATGTATGGAATCATATCATCTGCAAATGAGGATACTTTGATTCTTCCTTTTCTATTTGTATCCCCTTTATCTCCTTCACTTGTCTTACTGCTCTAGCTAAGAACCAAAGCAATAAATTGAACAGAATGGAGAAAGTGGACATCCTTGTCTCATTCCTAATTTTAGTAAAAATTTCTATAGTTTTTCTTAGTTTAGCATGACACTGACTGTGAGCTCATTGTATATTGCCTTTATCATGATGAGCTATGTCCCCTATATTCCTAGATTCTCCATCACTTCTATCATGACGGAATGTTGGGTTTTGTCAAAGGCCTTTTCTGCATCCAATAAGATGATCACATGGTTTCTGTCCTTCAGTCTGTTTATGTAGTGGATTACATTTATTTATTTACATATGTTGAATCATCCCCTGCATCTCCAGGATGAATACAGTTTGATCAAGGTGAATAATCTTTGTGACCTGCTCTTCTTTTCAGTTTGCAAGTATTTTACTGAGAATTTTTTGTATCTATATTCATTAGAGAAATTGGCCTATCATTTTCTTTTTTGTTCTATCTTTGTCTGGTTTTGGTATCAGGATAATACTGGCTTTATAAAAAAAAGAAATGGAAATAGTCCTTTCTTACCTATTTTATGGAATAATTTGAGGAGTATTATCATTAGTTCTTCTTTAAAGGTCTGGTAGAATTCTGCACTCTATCCATCTCTTTCTGGTTTTTGTTTTTTTAAGTTGGCACATCTTTGAATTACTGCTTTTATCCCATTGGTTGTTATGGATCTATTTAAATTGTTTGCCTCATCTTGGTTTAATTTTGGCAGGTCATGCATATCTAGAAATTCATTGATTCTTTTAGATTTTCCTGTTTAGTCAAATACAGATTTTTAAAATATGTCATTATGATTCCCTGATTTTCCTCAGTATCTGTTGCAATGTTTCCCTTTTCATCTCTGATTTTATTAATTTGGGTCCTCTCTCTTTCTTTTGGTTGACTTGGCTAAAGGTTTATCAATCTTGTTAATCTTTGCATTTATCTTTTTCCATTTCTATTTTATTCATTTCTACCTTGATTTTTATTATATCTTCCTATCTACTTTTTTGGGTGCTCTTTGTTCTTGTTTTTCCATGCCTCAGGTACATCTTTAAGTTAATAATATGAGAGCTCTCATTTGTTTGTTTTGTTTTGTTTTTTCATGTAGGAACTTGGTGCTATAAACTCTCCTCTTAGGACTGCCTTCAAGTCCCATAGACTTTGGTATGTTATGTTTTCATTTCCAATCAGTCCTAGCATGTTTTTTCTTCCTGATTTCTCCTTTGACCCAATATTTATTCAGATGTGTGTTGTTTAGTTTCCATGGGTTTGTGTACTTTCTCCCGATTCTATTGTTGTTGATATCTACCGTTATTCTTTGTGGTCAGATAGAAAGAATGCAAAATGTTATTTCAATTTCTCTATATTCATGGAGTTTTTTTGTATTCTAATATGTGGTCAGTTTTGGAGAAAATTCCCTGGGCTGCTGAGGAAAAAAAATGTATTATTTAGTCTTTGGGTGGAATGCTCTGTAAATGTCTGTTAGATACATTTGATTTATGATGTCAATTGCCTTCAGGTTTCCTCTATTTAGTTTCTGTTTGGACGACTTCTCTGTTAGTAAGAGTGAAATTGAAGTCACCCACTATTACTGTTTTAGAGTCAATCTGTTGTTCTAAGTCTAATACTGTTTCTTTTATAATATTGGGTGCCCCTGTGATTGGTGTATTTGTGTTTAGGATTATAATATCCTCTTAGTGGGGTTTTGCTTTAATGAGTATGAAATGTCCCTTCCCATCTCTTCTGAGTGTTTTGGGTTTGAAGTCTATTTTGTCAGATATTAGTTATGCTTGCTTCTTTCTTATTTCCATTTATTTGAAATATCTTTTTCTATTCTTTTACCCTGAGGTGGTGTTGATTGTTGATGATGAAGTATTTCTTGGAAGCAGAAAAAAAAATGGATCCTGATTTCTAATCTAATTTGTTAGTCTGTGTCTTTTTGTTAGGGAATTGAGACTATTAATAATGAAAGTTGTTATTGATCAATATTTACTAATTCTTGTTGTTTTGTTGTGATGGTGTTATTTTCTCAGACCTCTTTGGTTAACTGTTCTGGAATAGTTTATTTATTCCCTGTGCCCTCTTGGATGTGTTTAACTTTCTTTTCAGACCTAAGTATTCCTTCTACTAGCCTCTGTAGAGCTGACTTGGAGGATACAAATTCATTTAATCTGTTTTAATCATGGAAATTTTTTTTCCTTTAATTACAACTGATAGTTTTGCCAGCTATAGTAATCTGGGCTGGCATCTTTCATCTTCCTACAAGTTCTTTCATGATTTGTAGGAAGTCAGTATGAGCCCTTCTGGCTTTCATAGTCTCTATTGAAAAGTCAGCTGTTATTTTGATGGGCCTGCCATTATATGAGACTTGAGCTTTCTCTCACACAGCTTTCAATATCAACATGAGGAGTTTCTTTTCTGGTCCTGTCTATTTGGTGTTCTATATGTGTCTTGTACCTTGACAGATAACTCTTCCCTACATTTGGGAAATTTTCTTCTATGATTCTGTTAAAAATATTTTTGTACCTTTGACCCAGGTTTCTTCTTCTATACCTATGATTCACAGGATTGGTTTTTTAATAGTGTCCCAGAGTTCCTACATGTTCTGTTCCTGGGTTATTTTAGATTTAACATTTTTTTTGACTGAGTGATCCATTTCCTCTACCTTATCTTCAAGACCTCTTTTCCACTGGATCCAATCTATTAGTGAGGCTTTCCTCTGAGATTTTTGTTTGGCTTTCAAAGATTTTCATTTTGAGTTTGGCTTTTCTTCAGAGATCCTATCTCTTTATTAAATTATAATTTCATATATTGAATTGTTTTACTTATTTCATTCAATTGTGTTTTCATGGTCTTCATTCAGTCATTTATTCATATCCTCTTTGAGTTCTTTAAATATAGTTAGAATTGCATTTATAAGCATAGACTTGTGATTAACTAAGCTGCTTTTATCAGGAAACATTATGACAGGGGTGGTAATTTCTGGAAGACACATTTTCTTAGTTATTCATGCTGTCTGTGTTTCGTGATGGGAATTAGGCATCTGGAGTTATGTTGGTGGTGGTATTTCTTGATATGGATATCTGATCTCACCTTTGTTAAGTTTGTATCTCTGTTTTCTATTACCCCAGTCTTTCAGAATGTAGACCAGCCACGTGGTGCTTGGTGTTCAGACTTGGGGCCACTCTGTTGATATGGGAATGGAGTGCCAGAAGTAGTCTCAGTTCAGCTAGGGACAGTTGCAACTTCTGAGCCTAGAAACAAACCTCCCGTGGGCTTAGAAGATTACCGCTGCTGATCTTCTGAAGTCTGAGGAAGGCTAGCTGAGTTGCTGGGTGGCAGGGTCTGGGGTCACAGTGTGAGTGGGCAGTACTCCCTTGGAAGTGGGACACCACACCTCAGATGAAAGTGGAAAGGGCTCCTTGCCTGGAATTAGGGGACAGGCTACCATGCAGTCTTGGATTATCTTGGTAGGGGGTGTGGTGGGCTGGCTCTGGGGGTCCCTAGCTGGGTTCATGATCACTGGATACTACATGGTCCCTAGATGCCACATGGTCCCTGAGCTGAGTTGTGTGTGGGGTGACGGGTGCACAAATGGACTGGGTCAGGGGCCCCTACCTAGGATTCCAGATCCTTGAGCAGAGCAGAGGGCAGGGTATCTGCTAAACTAGATGGCAGGGGAACTGGGTCTGGGAGGTCAAGAGCCTTCTTTTTTATCATAACATGGCAGAAAATATCACATAGGGAGAGAAGATACAAGAGAAAGAGAAGTAGGGAGACTTATCCTTTTATCAGGAACCCATTCCTTCAATAACTAATGCACTCTAGCACTGATCACATCTTAAAGATTTGCCTCTCAACACAGTTGCATTGGGGATTGAGTTTCCAATGTATGTATATTCATCTGATAAAAGAAAGCTCTGAGATGACTTTAACTCCATTCAAAGCATTCAAGTACATGAGAGACCCTGTCAATTCCATAATTGTGAGAAATAATAACAAAATTACCAGTGATATTTTAATCCATTAAATTCTGTGGAGACTCACTATTCAGTAGATAACTACAATGTGATGAACCAAGGAATGTAGGGGGAGTAAAGAGAAACAAAGATATGAGAGTATGATAACAGAAAACAATTAGATGAATGAACTGGTAGTGCCAATAAAATTGAGGAAGTGACAGAACAGAATTCACTACTGTAAGTTACAAATGGAACAAGGTAAAGAAATAGAGATGTCAAGGACAGAACAGATAAAATGGGCAGGAGTGTGCCCATGGGAGCACATGGCTAGGAAACAGTGAAAGCAAAGATAACTGGAAGATAGGTCCAGGGTATAAACACAACGTCTCAGTGGAGGTTGAAACCACAAAGAATGACAGGAGTAGGGATAGAAAAGAAAGTGGAAATCCAGGCACTGAAGTTATCAGTGAAACACATTAACCAGAAGGCTGGTATATGATACACAGTGAGAGTTTAACCTAATTTTATAACTCTAAGAAGCTGAGGTTTTAGAAAAGGGAAGATGATACATAGTTGGGAAGTTAGACTAGAGCAACAAGGAGAATTATCTACCCCACCTCTGGATCTGAAGCAAGCTGAGGAGACTATCTTTACTTCTGAATAAGATATGGACAATCACTATGGTTCAACAAGCCTGCTACAACCAAAAAAAAGAAAAATGGGGGAAAAAGCACAGATGTCACTTTCTAAAATCACATTTTTAAAAGACATTGGAAGGCTGGAAAGGCCAGGTATGGTGGCTTCTGTCTGTAATTCCAATGTTGAAAGGCAGAGCAAGCTCCCTGGTGCTTGCTGAACAGCTAGCATAAACAATCAGTGAGTTCCTGGTTCAATGAGATACTGTCTCAAAAATAAGGAGGGGAGCAGTTGAAGAAGACACACAGCATTAACCTTCGGTCTCCATATGGTGTGCGCACACACACACACACACACACACACACACACACACGCACAAGACCTGAGAGTTACGGAATTCCAGGAGAAGAAGAATCTTCAGGAGTGAACTGACAAAGCTCAGCTTTCTTTCCCATTTCTGGGTCAAGAATAAGGACAGGGCTAGGCCTAGGCATATGAACCCTGTCAGTAGAAACAGAAACCAGTCAGCTATTGGTGGTTTCATGCGGCTGACATGGCAGATTAGAAACAAGAGGGACCCAAATGTGGCCATGTTCTCCAATAACAAATTTGTTGAGTTCTGGAAGAGTTCATGGAGGAAACTGCAAACAAGCACAATACTCCTTATACACAATGAGTCTTTCATAATCTCAGGGAAGAGGGAGGAACCCTACAGTCTAGCATCAGCCCAGCTTGATCTGCCTGGATTGAGGTCATTAGCTCTTTATGTTGTAGAAAGGAAAGGGAGAGCCATCTCTGGTTTAAAAAAAAAAAAGTATTGGTATCCACTGTCCTCTTTTATTCAATATGCAATAAATTTTGAAAATCACTCACTCGATACATATAGAGGCAGGAAATGTGATAATCAACAATGAAAAGAAACAATAGATATAGACAGGCTCTCTTGCTAAGTTGCCTAGGCTTGTCTTGAACTCAGGCTGGCCTCCTATCTTAACCTTCTGAGTCCTGGCATTACAGGAATGTGCAATCACACTCAGCTTCCCAAACAATGATTTTTAAAAATATTTTATCTATTATTTTTTATTTTATGTGTATGAGTGTATTGCCTGCATGTATGTGAGTGCACCCGTGCAATGCCATGGAGGTCAGAATAGGGCTTTGGATTCCCCTGGAACTGGAGTTAAGGATGGTTCGTAGGCACCATGTGGGTGCTGGGCATCGAAAGTGGGTCCTCTGGAAGAGACGTCAGTGCTCTTAACCACTGAGCCATCTCTCCAGCCCCACAAACAATGATTTTATAAAATAACAATCATTAACATGTTAAAGAAAACAGGAAAAGATAGCAAAATGTATAAAAATAGATATACTCTTAAACAGAATACATTAAAAGGAATCAATGGTCATTCTAGGACTGAAAAATATACTGTGTGGAATTACTATTTCATTTAATGTAGTCAACAGATGGGACAAAGTATAAAACAGAATTATCAAACCTGACAGTCATTTAAGTCAATCAATGAAAAAGAACCCAGAAATTGAACCCAGAAGAAAAAAAAAAACTATAACAGAACAAAGGAGTACAAAGTTATTATATTCATGACTAGATTCCTACAAAAGGAGAAAATTGGGAAGAAATATTTTTAAATGACCAGTTCTGAAACTCATGAAAAATAAATATCAATCAACATATTCAGTAAGCTTGATGTACCAGGCAAGACTGTTTTGTTGTTGCTGTTTGTTTGTGTTTTAAGTGTGTCTCACGATGCTTACCAGACTAGCCTCTAACTCCTGGCAGAGCAATTCCCAGCCTCCATCTTCCTAGCAAGAACTACAGGTCATATACCACTGACTAGGATAGGATTTTTTAAAAACTCAGAATGTACACAGATTTGTAGAGAAATGATATTGTAAGTGAACAACTAGGTTTTACTGACAGTGCATAGGTGAAGTTAAGAAGAGGTTAAATATATGTGGAAATCCATGATAAAGGATTATGCATGTGTTACATATTGTCCTAGTTTGCTTTTGTTACTATAATAAATAAAACACTGACCAAAACAAATTTGGGGAAAGAAAGGGTTTATTTGGCTTACATATTACAGTCCATCACCATGGAAAACTAAGGCAGGAATTCAAGGCAGGAGCTTGAAGCAGAAACCAGTGGAGGAACACTGCTCACTAGTGTACATCCCCTGGCTTGCTCAGTTACCTTTATACAGCTCAGGCCCACCTGTTTAGGGATGTCACCACCCACAGCAGACTAGGATGCCCCATAGACATGTCCACAGGCCAATCTGATGAAGGAAATTCCTCAACTGAGATTCCCTCATCCCAGATATGTCTTGGTTTGTGTCAATTTGACAAAAACTAACCAACATGCACACACACACACACACACACACACACACATTTGCAGATGTCTTTTAGAAGAATAAAAGCCTAAAAAAATTGTATCAGATATATAGGTATATAGAGACACCAGGTAGAATAGATTTGACTTTACTAGTGACTTAGGGGCAGTGGGTAAAGAGTTTAAGGGCCCAAGAAGATTCCTCATGTGGTTTTGTTTGAGCAGAGGTAAGTGAAGGACTCCTCTGGGTAAAATCACTTAGGTAATGGGGCACACCTATATTTAACATTTTAATGAACAGTTCTAAATTACCATCCCAAAAGGAGGAGAGCTGTAGTAAATTACCCTCACAGTGTCCCCAACCTCTCTCCCCTTCCTTCCCTAGATCTTTCTGGATCCCGGCATGGTGTGTCTGCTGAAAACTTCTACTGCATCACCCACATCAACTATTTACAAAATAGAAGTCACCAGAACTTTTTCAGCTTTCTACCCCCAAACCTACAAAACCTAGTATTCAGCCCCATACTGTCCTCCTGAGGCTAGACAGAAAGATAGAAATTATGGTGACCTGGTAAGAAAAGTGTGCCAGAGGAGAAGGACTCTGCTCCCCCCATCTGACTGATTTCACTGCTAAGAAACGCAGGGGACTTCAGATTCCACCAATAACAACCTAATGGCCCTCAGAGATATGTGTTTTACAAATTCTTAGTGTTAAAGACAATAAATACATTGTGCTCACTTAGGGCTAGATGATGTATTCCCAAAGACACCTCAATCAAGGATGTCAAAGTCAGTAAACCAGCTGTGTTTACTTAGGACCAAAATGATGTATCGCCTTGAACTCCCAGCATTCCCCTCTTCTAGACCTTATATGATGCCCCTCATAAATCCACCTTACTACTTTGGTTACTAAGAAAAAGAATCTTTCACTTTTAATTTAACCTTGTTACAAACTACACAGTCTTTGGGCAATGTTAGAAAGACAGGGAGTGGTTTCTTAGTAACATTTAGAGAAGTTAACTTTGGAAGCCACAAGGAAAAAAAAAAAAATATATATATATATATATATATATATATATATAATCTCCCCACTGTGTAAGGCCACTTAAAGGTGACTCTCCTTCAGAAGCCCACAACTGTCCTATCAGGAATACTTCACTCTCTATTGGAGCTCCTTTCTTTCTGCTTTTAATCCAACTCAAAGCCAAGACCCTGGTTTTGCCTGCGACGCGGCCTCTAACAAGAACTCCTCATGAAGCTGTGGTGTGGTGTGCAGCTGTGTCGCTATCCAGGTGACACTCCCCTCCTGCTAACAGGAAGGTGGGCAGTCACTCCTGCCCAGAGGCAGTGCTAGCTGTGCTCCACAGAAACCTCCTGCCTTAGGTATCACTGCCCACTTCCTCCTCAGACACTCCAGAGTGTGTCCCCAGAGTGCCTGGCACTTCTCCTGTTCTTAGGTTCCTCTTGTCTAAAACCTTCAGAGTTGGGGTCTGGGGTTTCGGACTCGGGCCCTCTGCTCTTTCCCGCTGGATTTAACCCTCGCTTCTCACCACCGACCCTGCTTTGGCCATCTTCTCTATTTGTCTGCCCCTTTCCACTACCCACACTTGAATTGGAATTTGACTCTCCCGTTCTGCTCCTTCTGTGCCCGGCTCTTTACTCCAGCTCTGGGCATCTTTCCGGCCTCTTCCTCCTCCACCTCCCCATGCTCTCCCAGTGTCTGCCGCGTGGCTCAGTACCTCGCAGACCTGAGGGATGTAGTTCTCCTTAAAGTAGTTCCTCAGTGTAGGGCTGGCAGTGCGAAGCGAAGACATTGGTCAGAGGCAAGACTGAGAAACTGCGTTCTACTGGCTAAGGGTGTCTACGCAACAGCCACGAACCGGGCCAGGGGGGTAGGCCGCGTCGGGGCGTTGCCTGGCAACCAGAGGACCGGGCTCAGAGAGGCCCTCAGTCCTTCACCCTTCTATAGTAGAGGAAAAGGGATCCGGGCGAGGAGAGGGGCGGAGCGAGAGGATGAGGGGAAGGCGGGAGAGAGGCCCGGCAGAGTACAAAGAAGGATGAGGGGAGGGGCGGGGCACGGGGGGAGGAGAGGGATTAAGGGAGAGAAGAACGAGGGGCGGGACGAGGGCGGGGTGGGGGCGGGGAATAGAGGGCGGGGCGAAGGATGAGGGGCGGGGCATAGAAGGGAGACGGATTAGGAGAAAAGGATGAGGGGCGGGGCGGCAGAAAGGATGAGGGACAAAGGGGCTGTGTAGGGAGAATGAGGGGGGATCGGAGAGGGAAGAAAGATGAGGGGAGGGGAGTTGGATGAGACGAGGGAATGAAAGGGGAGAGGGGCGGGGCTATGGGAGGGCGTGGCGCCAGGAGGTCTGGGTGCGGGAATCGTCGCCGTCCACGCAGCACCTCCCCCACTCCCATCCCGCCTGCTCAGTGGCAACGGCAGGGACGCGCCTTGCAGAGTGGGAGGGCTTAGGATTTAGCAGGGCGGCTTCCGGAAGGCGGAGCTCGGAGAGCATTTCCTTTCTCCGATCCTCCGCAGGTTGCGGGCTGGTTGCGGCCCTGCTGCACCCGCGAGTGGAGGCCGCGTGCCCGGGTCCTCGCAGCTCGGCCGCGGCATGGGCGGCGCGCGGGACGTGGGCTGGGTAGCTGCCGGCCTGGTGCTCGGCGCCGGCGCCTGCTACTGCATCTACCGGCTCACGCTGGGCCAGCGGCGAGGCAGGCAGCGGCTGCGCCCTTCGCGGTCGGCAGGTGAGGCGGGGGCTGCCGGGCAGGTGGGCAGCTTCGGGGCACCGGGGTCATCACGGGCCGGGGCGGGACCGGAGACGCAGCCCGCAGCTCCCTGTCCTCACAGTAAAACACCCGGCCGAGCCGAGGGAGGGAGGCTCGAGACTGGATGAGGTCGGAAACCCTGATTGCGAGGGCGAATGGCCCCCAGCCTAGGGTGGGTCCTCAGCCGCTTCCCTTCCGCCACGTCTTTGTTTAAAATACGGCCTGAAAACGGTGCCCAAACTTTGTGTTACCTTGGCTGTAGCCTTGGGCTTCAGAGGAGGGCTGAGGTTTCTCAAAGGCAGGATGATTGCCTCTCTAAAGCTTGTTCTGGGCCTTTGTGTTACTAAAGAGATAACTGTGATTGTGGGAGGGCTGCTGCTGGGCCTGGAGCCCTGGATGAATGCCGGAGGCGCGGTTCTGCCTGCACTTGGCCAGACCTGTCCTGGGGAGGTACCTCGAAGCCTCCTTAGCATCTTGCAACTTGGGCATGTGTTGGAAATTAAAACCTCAGCCTGCAGGAGACACACCCTCCTGACAAGTCTAGTAAGTTCTATCCAAATGTTGATTGGCACATTTGGAATTCTAACAGTGTAAATATTTTGAAGGAATTTTCAGGTCATGAAAACTGTCACGAAATTAATTTAAAATAAAATCTACCCACAAAAAATCTGCCTTCCTTAGGTAGGGAAACAGCTTTATTATTGAATAAACATTAAACCATTTTTGCCTCCAACATTACAGGCAATCTGCTAATGGCATTCCAAAAATAGAATTCTCACCTCTTTGTGTGTAGCTGAGTAGATACAAGATAGCTGGCCTCAAAGTAAGAGGACTTGACAGCACCATTTTCTATAATACAATTTTCTATACATTTTTCACCCCACGTTCACTGATAGTTGAGACCGTTATTGGTAATAATTGTCTTTATCGAGGGAAAATAAGGCATCTTTATGAGACAGGTAGGTTAAAGTGGAATCAGGTGCCTAGGCTAAGCTCCCTCTGAACCTAGACTGGGTCTAAATGTTTATCCTTCAAAAAGATACTCTGTATCTTTAAGAAAAACATCTTTGGGCTAAGTCTGGTGACTCATGCCTGTAGTCCCAGCACTGGAGGCAGAGGCAGACAGATCTCTGAATTCAAGGCCAACCTGGTCTACATAGTGAGCTCCAGGCCAGCTGGGCTGCAGGGAGCAACTGTTTCAAAAAGACGAAAAAAAGAAAGAAAACATCTTTGGGTTGTAAGACTGGCTTTTAGTTTTTAAAATTTGCCCTTACAAAGGGACAGATCGTGGATTTATAATTCCAGCCCTGCTGCAGGAAATGCTGCAAGTCCCTTATGTCACAAAGGAACGTTTTTAAAGATGCATATTTGCCCTTACTTATAAAGCTTAATTTGTTGTCTTTCTCTGCCAGATATTTCTATGTCTTTTTTTTAATTTTTATTTTAGATGTATAAGTGTTTTGCCTGCACACATACACACCACATGCATACAATGCCCACAGAGGCCAGAAAAGGGCATTGAGTCCCCTGAAATTGTAGTTACTAATGGTTGTTAGCTGTCATGTGGTGCTGGGAACAGAACCTGGATCCTCTGCAAGAGCAGCCAGTGCTAACCCCTGAGGCTTCTCTCTAGCCCCTGTTTATTATAAGATAGGGGCTCTGATGTATCCCTGGCCTGGAATTCACTGTGTAGCAGAGGGTGACCCTGAACTTCTGAGCCTCCTTCTACCTCCCTGATACTGGGATTTCAAGGCATGTACCACCACACTTTTATGTGGTACATTCCCCTGGGAATCAAACCAAGGGCTTCATACCTGCTTAGGCAAGCACTTTACCAACTGAACTGCATCTTCAGACTCCCTTTTTTGTTTCGTTTGTTGTTGTTGTTGTTGTTTGAGACAGGGTCTTCCAATATAGCCTAAGCTGGCCAGAATGCACTCTCTGTCTACTGAGTGCTAGAATTATAGGCATGTACCACTAAACCTGCTTGACAGTCTAACCTTTAAACCTCTCAGTTCCCACAATCATCATTAACTTAGGTCAGACAACTTTAAATAGTGAGTTTCCCACAGCCTTTCTGAAATCCCACCCTTAATCTGTGTGGATCTGAAACATACTCATTCTGCTATCCCAGTTGGAAGAGTGATCTTTTCTTTGTCTTAAACTTATAAGAAATAGGTGATTCCTGTTATGAAGTAAGTTCAGCTGCAGAGGGTGTTGCACAGCTGGAATCCCAGCACTCAGAAGGCTCAAGCAAGAGGATCAAGGGTTTAAGACCAGTCTGTGCTACATAATGAGACCCTGTTTAAAACAAAAAATCCTGTAGAGACTGTTTGAGGGCATTGAAAAAGATGGAAACAGTATCAAGTCTATCAACTTGATACCAAAACCTGACAGAGATAGCACAAAAAGCTATAAATCTGACAGTATTGAGTAAACAAAATCTTAAGTAAAAATGTCATCAAATCTGTCAGGATGGAGGGAATAATATGCTAAGGCCAGACAGATATATAAGGAGAATTCATAATGAGGAATACATTCATTTATTGCATTAATATAGTTAAAAGCAAAAACTATATAGTGACCTCCAAAAGTCATTAAAATAGTATTTCTGATAACTTGAGAAATTAGGGATAAAAGGAAATGTTCTTAAACAGGTGTGTATGCAGTTCATACTTTGAGTTTGAAAATACCAGTATTTCATTTCGCAAAAACAAAAAAAGACAAAATTTTGGAGTAAACTTTTACAAATGAAACTTGACTAAAAGTAGATTAGTCTCCTTTCTGGTTACATGAATTACCTTCAGTTGAGAACTGAAGGCAATTTGAAATAATTTGAATCATTTCAATGATCAGTGAAAATTTTATTTTGAAATTTAAAGTTTAAGATGTTTGAATTAGTGTATCCCTCCCTCTTAAGTTTTCCTCATTCTTTCTAAGCAGGAAGAGATTTATATTTGTCTCTGTTCTTCTGACTCATGTATCTGCTGAAGAACAGTTGGAGAATGAATCTTTTCATATTTCTGCCTCAGTTAATAATATGTTCCAGCAGTTGGGTTTTCTTTTCAAGTATCAGGCATGTTTTAAGTATAGCAAAAGTAAGCATGATTTGTACTTGTTTTTATTATATATTTAATAATTATCTGGGTTTTACATTCATTTTACTCCTGAAACTTGGTTTAGAGATTGAACTTTTATACACAGAAACAGTCAGGTGCTGACTTTTTATGAGCTGTGTATTCCTCAGGAGTGTTTTCTTTCTTCCCATCATGTATATTGGTACCTTAGTGTTGAGGCTTCTACAGCTTATGGTTCTTGAGTTTGGGTGATGCTCTATGTGTGCTTTGGGGGTATAGGGAGTGGGTGAAATAAAGCTCTCTTCTCAAATACAATTGATTTTTTTGGAAGAAGAAGAAAAAAAAAAAAAACTGCACCTAACATTAAAGTATGCGTTAGAAGTTTTCTAAAGTTAAAAAAAACCAAACACTGATTTGAGATGAACTCTAAATTTCCTTCTTATGCAGAGGACCTAACCAATGGTTCATATGATGATGTCTTAAATGCTGAGCAACTTCAGAAACTTCTTTACCTGCTTGAGTCAACTGAGGATCCTATACTTATTGAAAAAGCCTTGGTCACTGTGGGTAACAATGCAGCCTTTTCAGCTAACCAAGTAAGTACCCTTCTGTTCTTAAACCGAAGCAACAATTGTGACCCTGGGTAAGTTATTTACCCTCTCAGAGCCCCAGTATCTTCATATGCCTACTTATAGCTACAACAAATGTGCTTCTTTCCTTCAGAAAGTCAAGGCCATATGGTAATGCAGTTACTAATGTGTTCCTAGGCCTCTGTACAGCTGGTTACTGGCCTCACATTCGTAAGAATGGCTATTCAATAAGCAGTACATGGTCTTTTATTTAAAGTTGAGCAGCAGTGCTTTAAGAAAATAATACAAGCTTCTAATGTAGAAGTATATGCTTTAAATTAGATAGTTCATCATGCAAGTGGTCCCTGGGTCACAGTGGTAACTGCCACATCAATGTAAATGGCTTCTATAAGTAGAAATTTAACACCAAGACTAAAGAGCTTAAATACTTCTTTCCCTTTTCCCCTACAGAGAAGAAGAAAAATGTTTTTGTAATTTTTTTTCAACAGTGCTCCTTGTTAATATTCTCATCAATGCAAATTTATTTTGAACTCATACTTTATTTCAGTATAGTTTTTTCTAGAATGGTTAAGTTTGCTATAAAGTTTTAGATTTTCAGAGAGAGATATAAAATGTTTATACATGGTTTTGCAGAATCCAACTTGTTATTTTAATGGGTTTTTTGTTTTGTGTTTTTGAGATAAGCTGGCCTTGAACGTGCAGCAATCTTCTTTCCTTAGCCTTTCAAGTGCAGGGATTACAAGTTTGAGCCACCACACTAGGCCAACTTAAACTATTTTAAACCAAGAAAGGGACAATACCGAGATGAGCTAACTTGGACAAAGTATAGCATTGTTTTCAGGCATAACTGAACCCAGTTCAAGGTTGTAGAAAGTTACCATAGTGCTGCCTCCAACTTTTGGCTTTGTGTGTGCCTACTTCTTACATACTGGTCTTTGGCCACAAAGAACTTTGATTCAAGAGATGAAAGAAAACTGTTAGCCTCTCAAGTTTTCATGCTTTATAGCATCCTTTTAGCGTTGTTCTACCCAGGATCAAGTACTAAGCCCTTTGGCTCAATCTCTAAGACCATGTGCCACAGCGAGTGAGGCTTGGTGCTCACACATGTCCTACAGCCACAGAGCAGAAATGATGAACACAGTTGGTCCACAGTCCTACGAAGGACTACATGGGGTGCTGAAGATTTAGTTCAGCAATACAGAGCTATTTAAAAAAAAAAAAAAAAAAAAAAAAACTTTATTTAGGGGCTAGAAAGATGGCTCAGCTGTTAAGAACTTGGGTTGTTCTTGCAGTAGACCTGGGTTCAAATCCTAGCACCCAGATGACAGCCAACAACCATCTGTAACTCCAGTTCCAGGGGATCTGATGCCCTCTTCTGTCCTCTGCTGGTACTGCACACACGGGTACACTTAATATCTGTAGGTATAACACTCATACACATAAAATTAAAATAAATAAATAAAACACTTTATTTGTATTGTATGTGTATGAGTGTATTGCCTGCATGTATATAAGGGCACCCATCTCATGCAGTGCCCACAGAAGTCAGAAGAGGACTTTGGAACTGGTTGATAGCCACCATGTGGGCGCTGGGAACTGGACCAAGGTCCTCTGCAAGAACAGCCAGTGCTCTTAACCACCGAGCCATCTCTCCAGCCCCCAATACAGTGCTTTTTAAGTTTAGGTACTTGGTTGGTCCAGCACACACATAAAACAAATAAAAACAAGGATCCCTGACTATATGCAACAGACCTGCTCCAATGGAAAGAGGTTCAGTAGACATTGAAAATGAAAGGTGATGACTAACTTATTAGCCTGGCCTTATTGGATTATGTGTGATGCTATAGTTTTGGATTTCTCAGGAAGAGTCAAGAGAGTGGATTCAGTGGCCACTGGTAAACAAGTACTTTGTTGAGTAATGGAGATCAGGGAATTCAGCATCAAGTTCAGTCCCTTGACCTACATCATGCTACGTACTGCTTCTGCTCACATACTGCATGTGCCCTGATGGGCTCTTCAGATTATATTGCTTAATGACATAGCTGCATCAGTTTGTGTAAATACACTCTAGAATTGACACACAGTGAGATGCCTGATGAAACATTTCTCAGAACATACCTTTATTGTTAAGCAACATGTAACTATAGTAAAATAAATAAAAGGTAACTGTAAGGCCTTAAAAACCCGAATTATGGAAGGAAATTAATTTTTCTCCAACACTAAGCCTATTATTAGTAGTAGAGTGTTGGACTTTTGTAAAAAGCAGATGAGGGTAATCTTTTCCTCCTTTTGTGATATTCTTAACAAAAATCAATGAAGGGCTGGTTGAGATGATTTAGTGGGTAAAAGCGCTTGCCTTGCAAACTTGATGACCTAAATTCAATCTGTGTAACCCATAGTGGGAAGAGAGAACTGATTCCTAAAAAATGTCCTCTGCCCTCCACATGCAAACAATAATAATAAAGAAAATTAAATTGAATTTAATAAAAGATTAAAGCAATTACTGCTTTTAATATTGGAACCAAAAATACCTAGTAATATTAATACTTCAGTTAATTTGTGAATTCTCAGATTATTTCTCCTTGGAAAATTAGGTACCATTTTTAAAACTGTGGAACTCCAGTTCTGCAAAATGTTAATGTATTCTCTTCATTCCTGCCACTGGTGACAGAAATAATGTAGTCAGCACCCCTCTTGGGGACAGCCTGTGCGCATGAACATGATGCTTCACAGTAAAGAGCCGTCTACTCTCATTACAGAGTTTCCCCAATGTATATAAACTGAGGATCCCTTTTCTCTCTTTATTTCTTAAAAATTTATTTTTGGGGGGGCTAGAGAGATGGCTCAGCAGTTAAGAACACTGGTTGTTCTTGCAGAAGACCCGGCTTTGTATCCCAGCACCCACATGCCAGCTAACAACTGTCGGTAACTCCATTCCCAGGGGATCTGACAGCCTCTTCTGATCCCTGCAGGCATCGCATGACACGGGTGCACTTACCTACATGCAGGCAGTACATGCATACACATAAAACAAAAATATTAAATAAATTTTTTTTTTTAATTTATTTTAGGCCAGGTGTGGTGGCACATGCCTTTAATCCCAGCACTCGGGAGGCAGAGGCAGGCAGATCTCTGTGAGTTCAAGGCCGGCCTGGGCTACATAGTGAGTTCCAGGACAGCTGGGGCTACCAGGAGACCCTGTCTCAAAAAGACCGAAAAAAAAAAATTTTAATTTTAGGGGGCTGGAGAGATGGCTCAGCAGTTAAGAGCACTGACTGCTCTTGCAGAGGACCCAGGTTCAATTCCCAGCACCCACATGGCGACTACAAACTTAACTCCAATTCCAGGGGAATCCGAAGTCCTGTTCTGACCTCCGCGGCATTGCACAAAACGGGTGCACTCACATACATGCAGGCAATACACTCATACACATAAAATAAAAAAATTAATTTTTGTGGGACTGGAGAGATGGCTCAGTGGTTAAGAGCACTAACTGCTCTTGCAGAGGACCTGGGTTCGATCCCCAGCACCCACATGGCGGCTATGAACCGTCCTTAACTCCAGTTCCAGGGGAATCTGAAGCCCTCTTCTGACCTCCATGGCATTGCATGACACGGGTGCGCTTACATACATGTAGGCAATATACTCAAACACATAAAACAGTAGGGTCACTGAAAGAAATAGCTGTATACTATATGTATCTCAAAAAGCTAGAAAAAAATTTTGAATGTTTTTGCTATTAAAAAGTAATAAATGCTTGTAAAGATGCATTTAAATTTAATGGGATTATAGATGATAATAATGTATCAAAACATCAAAGTACTCCATTAATTTTGTGTGTGTATTTGTGTGTGTGTAACAGTTAAAACAAAGTTTTAGGGGAACTGGGGAGATTTCAGTGGGTAAAGTACACCCACCCACATAAAAGACCAGGCAAGGTGTCACACGATTTTAATCATAGTGCTAGAGAAGCAGAGAGAGCCCCAGGTCTCAATGAAGAGATCTTCCTGTCTCAAAACAACGCTCAAGGTTGCACGTGTACACATACCCACATACAGACCGCCCCCCCAAAAAAAAAATTAAGTAAATTTAAAATTAGGGCAGGGGAGACAGCTCAGTAAATACCTGCCATACAAGCGTGAGGACCTGCATTCAATCCCCAGAAACCACATTTAAAAAGCTAAAAGCCAGGTTTGAGGGCACACACCTATAATCCTAGCACTGACAAGGCAGAAAGAGGCAGATGATCCCTCAGGCCCACTGGCCAGCCAGCCTTGTCTACTTGGAGATCCCCAAACCAAGAAAGAGCCTGTGTCAAAAAAAAAACCAAAAACCCAGGTGAACAGCATTCTAAGGAATGGCAGCTGAGGTTGTCCTCACTCCATATGCACACGCATGCACACTCACATAAACACAAAAATGTTTAAGATAACAGTAAAATGTTCTAACAGGAAGATTTGTTTATGAAAATTTATTTCTTTAAAGTAATTTTAAATGCATTTGCATGCATGGAATTCTGTAAAGGGGCTACATATTGACATTATGGTTCATTTTTCCCCTTAGGCCATTATTCGTGAATTGGGTGGTATTCCAATTGTTGGAAACAAAATCAACTATCTAAACCAAAGTATTAAAGAGAAAGCTTTAAATGCACTAAATAACCTGAGTGTGAATGTTGAAAATCAAATCAAGATAAAGGTAAGTCTGAAATTAAAAATGCATAAAGTTTTCTATACAGGAAAAAGAAAGTAATACAATATAAATCATAAATAGACTATACTTTATAACTTTATGGCCAAGAATTACCTTTAAAGTAGAGACTAAGGCAGAGGAATAAGAGACTTAAACTAGCCAGTAAGCAGTGCAGTAGACTTTAGTAGTTGGGTCTCAGCTTAATCCAGGGTGCTAAAAGAACAAAGCTAGAATCAGATGATGCCAGTGAATGAAATTCAACATGTTTTGTTTGAGACAGGGCCTTGCTGTACCCCAGCTGACCTGAGCTCACTATATGCCACCACACCAAGTGGCATTTTTCAAACTCCTGTAATATAATAATACTCTGGTACAGAATATAGACATAAACAAGATACTATTGATCTAAGAAAGCCAAGGAAGAACACACACTTCTAAAATAAATGAGGCAAAAAGACACAGGCACAGAAAGGTAACAAAAGATGAGAATAGGTAGTTGACATGAGTGAAAACCAAATGTCCAATACACCTGTCAACAGATGTCCACCCTCCATTAACCAGGGAAGTTAATGCTGTTTAAACAATGAATATATAAAGAAATTGTGACCAAAGAGACAGTTGACTTACAAATGTAACTTAGAACTAAAACCGTATTAGAAATTTAATCTCCCTTTGCTTTCTTGCTGTTACATTACCATGTCTATGGTGACATGGATACATTTGGAGTTTTTAAAAAACATTAATAAAGGTGTGTTGGACTGTTGATCATCTCTTAACACTTCTAATTAGTAATGTTTTCTTACAAATTACAGATTTTCATGGAGTTCAGATTTGGTTGGGTGAATGCCAATTATCTGTGAAACATAATTTTCCCAATCTGGAAAAATCATGACTGGATATTACAGGGTTTCAGAAATTCATTTACTGATTTTGTTCTTTCATATTTGAAACAGTTATACCAGTATTGTACTGCTTTTTGTCCCTGGAGGTTAACAATAATACAGAGGTGTTATTATTCAGATTGTTGGTTGGTAGGTAGGTAGGTAGATATAGATGGATGGATGGATGGATGGATGGATGGATGGATGGATGGGCAGACAGACGCATGACAGACGGGTAATGGATAGACCTATTGTCTCCCTGTTCTTCTGGCATGATGTCACTCTAATGTATTGCTAAGGTACCTACTGTGATAAAATGGCCCCACACTTCTTCCTCTCTGATTTTGATAGGCCCAAACCAGTAGAAGCAGGTGCAGAGGTGAGAGGCCTCCTACAAGAGAGAATTAAGAGGTTGGTCTCCTGACATGAGCATTGCTCCCCCACCTGCTTGCTGACATTATATGGGGGACAAGAGCTCCTTGAGGACTTTAGAGTCACTGGCTGTAAGGTAGCCATCCTAATACCCACTTCACTCAAGTTGTCTTTAGGATTAAGTAAGGTACAGTTGTAAAATTCTCATCACAATGCCAAGTATTAACAAAGGCAGCTTTTAAAATAGTCACCAAAGTTTATTAGAAAAGTGGCTGTTCAGTAGAAGGTTCTGGGAGAGTCTAAGATGCTCACTCTTTCCATCTTGCCTTCAGATATACATCCATCAAGTCTGTGAAGATGTCTTCTCTGATCCCCTGAACTCTGCTGTGCAGCTGGCTGGACTGAGGTTGTTAACAAACATGACTGTTACCAATGACCACCAGCACATGCTGAGCAGCTACATCAATGACCTTTTCCACCTGCTACTGACTGGAGACGGAAGCACCAAGGTACGAAGTGCCCCAGTCATTACCACATCAAGCTTATTAAGATTGAATTTCCAGGTCACCTACTTCAGCACTGTGATGACCCTCAAAAGGTTTATTAGAAATATTCATGTGGGCCCAAGAAAGTACATTACTTTTATCTCCTGATATTGGATTGCAGGATCAATGTGTGAAGACCATCTGCTGGGTCACTGCCCTTTGATGGATGCTCATTTCATGTGCTAAGAATCAGTGAAATTACCTTTAACTGAAGTGAATAGCTAATCTCTTTCAACCAGAAATAGCCTTGTGATGAAAAGGAACCTGAGCAATAGTGGTAGCTGAATTGTTTGCTTACCTCAGGGCTAACCAAACATTTTTAAATTAACATACAAAGTAATGGGTCTTACTTCATTTTCATCTATTCTTTTCCTCTCCAACTGCCCTCCCCCATACCCTGCCCTCCCCCAGTTCAGCTTTTCACTTTTGTGTCACATGTAGTCTATTACCCTCTTTTTATTTATGGGGAGGGAGATGCTCACATGCTGTGGTACACATGTGGAGGTCAGAAGACAACTTGTGAGAGAGTTTATTCTCTTCTACCTTGTGGGTTCCAGGAATTGAACTCAGGTCTTCAGCTTTGGTGGCAGGCACCTTTACTTACTGAGCCATCTCGCTGGCTCTATTTTATTTAATTTTTTTTAAATGTACTGTTACTGTGTATGATGGGAGGGGTAGGCCATAGCACACATCTGGAGGCCAAAGGACAACTTGTGGAGTCAGTTCTCTCTTTTCACCTTTAAATGGATTTTGAGGATCAAATTCAGGTTCCCAGACTTGCACCGTATGCACCTTTACTCACAGAGCCATCTCACTGGCCTGTATTTATTTATTTATTTTTGAGATAGGGTCTTGTATGTCCCAGGTTGACCTCAAAACTCACTTTGTAGCAGGATGACCTTGAATTTCTGATCCTCCTGCCTCCACCTCCTTGTGCTGGGGTTACAGGTGTGTACTCCCACACCTGGTTGTATGTGGTACCAGAGATTGAACCCAGGCATGCTCTCTACCAACTGAGCAGTGTCCCTATCCCTCTATTACCTTCTTAAAAAAAATTCAGACATCATTTGTTGAAAATCTTTCTTACACCATAGTTACAGATTTAAGAGAAAGAAATTAGATACATGAAGGAATCATTCTGTCCAGTTATACCAACTATAAGAGGCAACAGAGATGGAATGAATTAAGTAGGAGCTTAGGTGAGAGAGACCCTCTCAAAATTTGAGTAAATCTCTTGTATTTAAGGTACATTCTTATTTCCATTTTTTTTGTTTGTTTTGTTTTTTGTCTTTTTGAGACAGGGTCTCCCTGTAGTCCCAGCTGACCTGAACTCACTATGTAGACCAAGCTGGCCTTGAACTCACAATGATCCACCTGTCTCTGCCTCCCAAATGCTGGGATTAAAGGTGTGCACCGCCACGCCCGGCTATTTCCATTTTTTTTTTTTTAAAAAAAGCACAAAGTAATGCAGACCAACTGATTAGTTGTAATGTTAGGTTTATTCTTCAAGGTTTTTACCATATTGATGTGTTCTCTGGAATAGTTGAAAGAAAAATAAATGTTTTATTGGATTGGATATTATTTTTTTCTTAAATTTTATTATATGTAAATGGAGGGGCATGCCAAAGAACACGTGGAGATCAGAGAAAACTTTTTACAATCAGTTCTTCCTCCTTTTGGGAATTAAACTCAGGGTGTGTCTGGCTTGTATACCAAGGACTCTTTACCCACTGAGCTGTCTAGCCAGCCTTTTGATTGGATTTTTTGAGGCAGATTCTTAAACTCTCAACTCTCCTGTCTCAGCCTCCCAAGGGCTGGGATTTATAGGTCTGTGCCAGTACGCTTGCAGCGTTAGTATTTTAGAAGGTTCAGACATGAAGATAAAGCCCAAATATCTGATATTGTTTTCTGAGATTAGAAGGATGTAATTACAGGAATACCTCACTGTAGTCCTGTGTTTCTGTGGTATTTATATATGGGTTTTCCACATTTCCCATAGCCAAATTTATTTGGATCTGGCCCAAAATATACCCAAAGGTCATTCAAAAATTAAATATGAGAGTTAGTCCTCTTTTCCTAGCAGTGCTCCAACTCCAGGCTATTTCCAGCATGTACCCTCCCATCCATAGTCTATCTTCAGTGGAACAAGAGGAGTTTGAGCCCCTTGGGGCCATGGAAACTCCCTCCTTCACTCTCTAGTGTGACTACTGCAGGAAAAATTCTCTCCCCTGCCTCTCTTTGCAGCTGCTCTGTTGAGAACTCCAGGAAGAACTTTGGCTGAGGTCACAGCCAAGCAAGTCTATCTTGGACCTGCATATAACTGTCTCAGACATAGTCTTGTCTTTTAATAAAATTTATGACTTTTTAAAAGATGACTCATACCACAATATGTTCTAATTTCATTTGGTTGTGTTTTTCCATTGTCTAGAATTTTTCTGGGACAGAAAATTAACTTTTTTTTGTATGGGAACCTGGCCACCAGTTACAGCATTGTTTCTCCATAAAAGCTGAGTATAAAGTTATACCTTGCAAGTAAACTTTTGGATAGTTATCCATTTGTGTGTGTCCGTTGTAGGTATTTTCTCAATAAATACCCATTGAAGTGACTTGAAGATCTTGTTTTGCTAATGGCAGTGATCTCACTGCACAATGGTGATCCACAAGTTCACTGATTCATGATACAAAGAGCAGAAAGTGGGGCTGGAGAGACAGCTCAGCAGTTCTTGGCAAAAGACCCAGGTTCGAATCCCAGCACCCACATAGCAGCTAACAACTATCCGTAACTCCAGTTCCAGGGAATCCAGCAGCCTCTTCTGTCCTCCGCGGACATTGCATGATGCAGTTGCACTTACATACATGCAAGCAATATATGCATACACATAAAATTAAAAAAATAAAAATTAAATAGCAGAAAGTGCTTGCTACATCCACATTGAGAACAATGAGAACCAGCAGCTTAAAATAAATGTCCTGGATTACCACAAGCTGGCACATTTGATAAGGGGGAAAAGGGGGGACTTGGTGTGTAGAGATGTGTGTTTACTTAACCTAGAGAGGACAGCAACATCATTTTAGTTCAGGATACTGGATAGCTATTGCTCTTCTTATGTCGTGGGTGTACAGACTCCCTCTGTCAACTAGTAGTGGACCCTCATAGATGTCAGCCAGGTTTATCATCTCATAGGTTCCAGGTCGTCTATTTCATGGCTCTTCATTGGAGTTGGGGCCAGGTGCTTTTTTTCCTAAGACTTGTTACTGGTGTTGCTGACAGTGTCAGGCCAGATGAGATCTCACAGTAGCCCCTAAGGAATGCAGTAAAAGGTGAGATAACACTTTTGCTTTTTCACCTTAACAGTCCATAATTTTCTTGGGTGTCTATCTTAGAAACATGATCCCTGCATATACAGGTTACCAGTGGTTCCCTGTAGTGGGATGGGCCTCTAGCACAGTAGCTGTTGTTTTTAGCTTGATCCCTTCTATATTGTTTGAAATTTTTATCAAGGCCATGTATTAATTTTTCAGTAAAAAATAATTAATAAAAATGAGAATAGCCAAAGTTTTAAAGCTGTCTCCTTAATGAATTAAGCATACATTATAGGTATATACATAAAGACCAAAAATAAAAACTCCAATTTCTGTGTTCTTCCGCATTTAAAAATGCCTTAGGCCTAGAGGTAGGGTTCAGTTGGTAGAGTTCTTGTCAAACCCACTAGACTAGGTTTGAGCTGCAGTACCTTGCCCCCTCCCCCAGAAATTCTAAAGTTATTTGCCTTTATAATAAAAAAGTTTTATAGGTTCTTTCCTCAGTCTAGTGAAAAACAGATGTCACTTTTTCTGAACTTTAGTGCCCTCTTCCTTCTGATCTTAATTTCAACTGTCTTGTAGAAAGTATGGTTTTATGGCTTTAAAAAGGACATTTTAATACTTATTGATTTTTCAGAAATAAGTGATATAATGCTGGTATTTTAACCAGCTAGCTATTAAATAATTTTGTTTTCTAATTTTTAGGTCACTTCCTATTTGAATTATCACAAAAGATTTTTCATTTTAAAAAAGATAACCCCAAAGATTTAAAGTAATATAGTAAAAGGATCATATTATTTAGTTTTGGAAACCAAACAATTTCAGAATTTTGATACTTTCATGAGAAAAGAACTAAGCTTGAAAAAGTTTTGCTCCAAATATCATCTTTTCCTCACTGGTAATCATAAAAAGATGATTTGGGGGCTGTGGAAATGACTTGTAAGCATAAAGACCAGAGTTCAAGTCCCCAGCATCCACATAAATGCTGGGTGGGCATGGTGGCCTTCTTGTAATCCAAGCACAGGGAAAATGGGATGGGATCCCTGACGCAAGCTGGCCAGCTAGAGTGGAGAAGCTTTAGGTTCAAGTGAGACCTTACCTCAGTATGTAAGGCCCAGAGTGATCAGGAAAGATGCCTCATGTCAACCTCCGGCCTCTACATGAGCGTGCACATGTGTGCCCATACACACACACACACATAAGTATGCAAAAAAATTTAACACTGGTCAAGTTTCCAATGTTGTAAATGGGTACTGTTTAAGCATTTGCTGTGTTCTTCCTGTCTTCCCAACAGTTGAATCTGAAAAGTGAGATTTAAATGACACTGATGTGTGATAACTGCTCTGGAAAGTGGTGCTGAGTGTTTGAGGTGTTGGTGGGGGGGGGGGGGAACACCTTCATGGAATAGAGCGACTTGGAGCTAGGCCTTGAAGTTCAGGCAGGACTTTACAAGGGGGAAGTGGTACCAAGGATGGCATGCTAGGGAGAAAAGTCATGCTTGCTGATCTGAATTAAACCAATATTCTTATTTCAGGTTCAGGTTTTGAAGCTGCTTTTGAATTTGTCTGAAAATCCAGCCATGACAGAAGGACTACTCAGTGCCCAAGTAAACAAATTATCTATTCATTTTATAAATGCACAAATATGTAGATGTGGACAGAGAGTTCTAGAAAGATCTATCTAAAAATGTCCACAGAGATTATCTCTAAATTTCTAAAGACCCTTATTAAGGTGTTATTATTCTTTGCATATATGAGTGTCTTAAATTTCCTATAATAGGCATATTTTACCTTTAAAAATCCTTTTAAAAATTCTCTAGCAACAACAAACTTTCCATTTCTGCCTAATTTGGAGTACACTTATGTCATATTTTTTATTCTTGGCTTGTTTTGTGCACATGTACCTTAGCATCTGCTGAAACAGCAGTGCTGAGTACCCCATATGTGCTCAGTGCTGGGCTGAGTGCTCCAACATCCATGAGTACATGGTGCTTGTTTTTCTGGAAGGAAACAAGGAGTCAAAAACATGTAACAAACAAACAAGATCATTGAAAACCGTTAAGAGTGCACCTCCTGCAGAGAAACAACCATGCCCAGCCCTGTTCCCTGTACAATGGATGGGCATTATTAACAAGTTCTTAAGAAATCTAAATGATGCATCTTAAAAAGGAAGCAAATGGCTTTCCAAATGGCTACACGTTGAAATTGCAAAGAAACATTTTTAGCTAATGGAGACACAAAACTATGTATCTATTTGTAACATGGGAAGGAAAGATTAAAAAATTTATACATTTCGGGTTGGAGAGATGGCTCACTGGTTAAGAGCACTGGCTGCTCTTGCAGAGGACCCAGGTTTAATTCCCAGTACCCACATGGCAGCTAACAACCATCCAGTTCCAGGGGGATCCAATGCCCTCTTCTGTCCTCCACAGCATTGCATGACACTGGTGCACTTACATACATGCAGGTAATACACTCAAACACATAAAAATGTTTTTTAAAAATGTATACATTTTAGCTATGCAATTGGGATTATCTGTGATCATTTTTTTTTAATATCTGTTAAAGATCTGTGTTGTATATACATACCTGCATGAGTTTATGTGCATTACACATGCATCCTGGATACCTGCATGAGTTGGTGTGCATTATACATGCAAGCAGGAGCCTGGAAAGGCTAGAAGAGGGCATCAGATCTCCTGGAACTGGAGTTACAGGTAGTTATGAACCACCATTTGGGTTTTGAGAACTGAACCTAATTCTCTGCAAGCTCAGTAAATGCTTTTAACCATTGAGCCATTCCCCCATGTGATCAGATTTTAAAATGCAGAGTATTCAATGCAGTTTTAAAATATGAAAATGCATTCACTGTTTCCTCTTTCAGGTGGATTCTTCATTCATTTCCCTTTATGATGGGCAAATAGCAAAGGAGATTCTTCTTCGAGTGCTTACACTATTTCAGAATATAAATAACTGCCTCCAATTACAAGGCTGTATAACTAATCACCCTCCTTTTCCTAAAGGGTCATTGTTTTTCTTGTTATATGGAGAAAAATGTACCCAAAAAATGAGAGCTTTAGCTTATCATCATGATGCGGACGTGAAGGAGAAGGTTTTAACATTAATGCCTGCATTCTAATTGGTTGCTCATATTGTTTTTCTAAGAGTAATGCAGTCTGTAAGTTAACACACAGAAACTTAAAATGTTCTATCTTTCTTTAAAAGGATTGTTTCAGCTGCTGAATTTGTGCAGTAAAAGTCACATTTTGTCTTCAGTGCAGCTCAGAATGAGCATCTATAATTCGACATGATTAAAGTTAGGGGTTTTGAAACATTTCATATTTGGGGTTTGGGGTTAGGTGTGCTCAACCACCAAAGAGTGCAGATATTCAGTTTGGAAAACTCACAGGACCCAAAACACGTCTGCTGCCAGATATTTAGTCAAGACCTCAGCCTCATTTGCTGTGCTCCTCAGGTTTATTTTGGACCATTTTACTGACGAATATGAGATTATACTAAAACTCAGTATTTACTGAGACATGTAACAATGTCTTCACATGAAATGAGTGACCTTTTTATGTATGATCCTTCTAACTCCTGGAAGTGACTTGCAGTTGTTATCTGAGACAACATTAGCAGGAATCAAGTTGGATGTTCTAGAGCTGCCACAAAAAAAGCCTTGTGCTTTCAATGCAGTGATTTCCTGAGTACTCAAGTCTACCTGCCAACCGTACCATACTGCTTTTAAATGTTTTAATCATCAGAATCTATTTTCTTCACTTCCAATCAGAAAGAAATGCAAGCTTTTCAGGGGACATGTCTCTTAGTACTCACCTCGGTTAGCATGCTGATGTATAAAGATGCTATGTATAAAATACTGGAGAGCAAAGTGTCCCATCAGCAGGCAGCTGGTTAACTCAATTAGCCACTCTTTTAAAAGGACTGAAGTGAACCTAACTGTACTGATAGAGAAATATACCCACAGAATAGTTGTTTTTAAAAGTACATTGTAAAGGAGTATGTGCAGTATGATCCCATGTGTGGCTTTTTTATGATGAGAAACACATTTATATATAGATATTTCTAGAATGATACTCAAAATTTGTGGGTGTGGGACTGGGGCATAGGCACGTGGCTTTTCTATGTATACCTATTTCTATTTGAACTTGTTTTTACTGAGCATAAATTGTATCTTTTTAATAAAACAGAAAAAAATTACAAAGCTGTACATAGTTTCTTCTTCATTGATATTACTTTATTAACTTTCATCCACATTTTACTTGACTAAAATTACAACACATAAATTTTTCAGCTATTCTCAAATATTTTTATCTCAGAAGATGTTAACAGTTTGGTGTATTTGAATTCAGCCAGCTTCTATCATACTCAAGTTCCCACCTGCTATCATGCTTAGCAGTAAGTATGCAAGAAGAAGCTCTGCGACTTGTGTATTTAAGACAAAGCTTCAAAAGTACTGCAAAATGCAGGGCTGGAGAGAGATAGCTCAGCGGTTAAGAGCACTGGCTGCTCTTGGGGAGGACTAGGGTTCAGTTCCCAGCACCCATGTGGTGGCTAATAACCATCTGTAATTCCAGTTCCAGAGGATCCAATGTCCTCTTCTGGCCTCTATGGGCACTGCACACACAGGTGGGTGCATTTACAGTCATGCAGACAAAACACTCCCAAACATAAAATAAGTAAAATTGTTCAAATACACAGGTACAAGATAGTTTGCACAAGTCAGAAACCACCCAACTGAAAAATGTGTGTTCTCAGGGTTAACTTGATACAGAAATCAATTTTGAAGAATACTTTTAAAATAGGAAAAAAGTTTTAAAGCTTGCCTATTTAATGAAAATAGTTGTTGAAAGGTATGCATAAAAGCCAGGGATGGTTTTCAATGTGCTTTAGCAACACTGTGTTTGGAAACTGCATGCCATCCCTTCCTCTACTATTAGTCTGAACAATCATACTTCCTAGCAATTAGCACTGACTCTGGAAAGTCAGTGTTAGAAGTGGGAGTCATTTTTAGCTACCCAGGAAGTGCTCATAGTAAAAATATACAAACAGATGTCTTATGTAGGTCATGGTACACCTTCACTTTTATTAGATGAAATTTCTCCTAAAAGATCGACTGCTAACAAGCAGTTACCTACATCACAGTGTTCCTCGGTGACAACAGTCACTAATCAGAAAACCATAAAATTGACCTAGAAGATAGATCAAAAGGTATTTAATGTATATTAGACTGACAAGAAAATGGATTTTTCAAATTTTATTCTCACTTTACACATTTTTCTAAATGTAAATAAGTAAAAAAATAAAAACCATTCAATGAGTTGGTTATACTAAATAAAAGCATATGTTTGATGTACTTCTCAATGAAAAACAACATAAGGAAACCTAGAAAAGGCAACAGGGCAGTTCAGTGGGACTAGAACACAATGTGCCTAAAGACCCTCAGACGTGTGTGAATACAGAAATCGTGCCAAGGCCATTCTTGGAGAAATACTTCAGCAAGATATGCTGGTTTGCTTCATAGTTAAGAGAACTGTCAATGTGATGTGCAGCAACGAGGAAGATGTCTGCACGGACGCCTGCCAGAAGCTGAGCAACGCGCCCCAAAGCTAACCCACCATAACCCTAACATCAGTTCCCACCTGCTTGCGGTGGAAAAGTTTATGCTTGTTTTTCCTGAAGCTTATTTTAAAGGGAAAAAATTTGTGCTTTAGTACTTCCAAGTCACACACCACACGCACACATACTACAATAATAGATAATTTCCTCTTGACTGATTTTAACTTGTTAGATGAAAATACTAAATTCTGATAATTACTTATATTGGCAATTACTCTCTAAATTCATAAAATGAGTAGAATATTGTGGTTAGTCTTCAGTGTTTGGTATCCTGATGTGTATACTTGAATCTGCAACAGAATTGGCATTATCCAAAGCCTTCGCCTAGTTTCAGCTTTCTGTTGTACATAACTATATTAGTTAGCGATATCTTAAGAAATTTTCTCCCTTGGATTTCTAAAGTGGTTTTTAAAAAAAATCTATTATTCTACATCTTTTGGAGGTAGGTCAAATTTATCCTCTTATTGCACATGAGGAAGCAGGCTCTGTGAACACAGGTGATTTGTTTCAGAGTCAACAAAACCCATGATGAAATGAATATAATTCAGATTTAGAGATCAACATGCATGCACACACAGGAATCGTGTACTGCTACATAACATTTGGC
>NW_008335967.1:6569888-6573834 GCF_000622305.1 Nannospalax galili | reverse complement strand
AAAACCTCAAGTTTATTTCACTGAGTCTATGGATCAAAATCATTAAATGCACCTCCAGAAATACCAGCATAGCCTGCATCCTTAAGAAGGTTCAGGGGAAACAGGTAAATACAGAGACTTACTGATACAATAAAACACCCATAATCTTTTTTTTTTTTTTTCTTAACCACTGGTATTTCACAATGTCTTAATAAAAGGTACAGTTGTGCTTATAGGTCATTTAATACAAAAATACATAGCACATCCAAGTCATGTAAGACATAAGATATTTATAAATCTTATTGATATATTTAGGGTTAGAGCTCAAGACCAGAAAAAAAAAAATTAGTTACATACAGTAAATGAAGAAAATAAAATTCCAAGTGTACAATATATTCACATTTCAGACATATATTTATCTTCTCTGAAATACTTTATGTTGCTGTATTTGTGCTTGGCAGAAGGTCTTTTAAAAACTTTTACTAGGTCATGGCTCTCAAAAGCACACCCTCCCTCTGCCCATCATCTGTTACAAACTGCAGATGTGTAGATGTCACCCTGTTAGAAACCCAAGTTCCTCATGGTTATCGTTACATAAGAATGTGAATATACAGAGGCCAAGGAACTGTACACTCTCTTTTCACTATATATAAATGATAATCTTAATGCAATATATATATACATATCTTACCACAGTAAAAAACTATCTTTAAAAAATAACTTAGCCCAAATGCCTATGTTCCTATGCTTAACAAAATAAATCACTTAACATTTGGCATAGAAGATAATGTTTTGATCTTTGGAGACAAAGTCTGACTTGTAGCCCTGATTGGCCTTGAACTTGTGATCTGACTGCTTTGGCCTTTGGAGTGTTGGAATTAAAGACATGCCTCACCATGCCCAACAGCTAATCTTCACAGGGCAAGAGCTGATTTATTCGATCAGCATGTTGGAGTCAATTTTATCATCAGCTATAAGATGAATCTAAGAAGGGTGTGTAGGGTGCGTGTGTGTGCGTGTGTGTGTGTCTGAAAAATCTAGGTAGTTAGTAAACCTTAACTCCCCTTTGAGGAAAGCCTTGAGCAACAGAAAAGGGAATGGACCTCTAGTATCAGTTTTTCATAACCTCAAAAATTCTATCACTAAAGTACAGTGTTTTAGTAAAAATATTATATTGCAATATTTTATCATTGGTATGACTTATTTAAATCTACATTGGACAATTCATTAAATAATCCACCCCTAAATTCTCATAGTTTAATTAACTAGTCATATTAGTAAAATGTAAGACACACTTGTAGAAGGTGTTTCCAAGTATAAAAAGTCATAATATTCATGAACTTCTTGGTCTTTTCATTTGTTTTCATTAGAAACTACTTTTTTCATCTTTGCTCAAAGTTTTATCATCAGTATTCAAGTATCTTGATTCTCCATGCTTCAGGACAAAAAAATCTTCATTTTTAAGTCCATATCTTTCTAGAGCTTCATTTAGTTTCATTGGAGGTTCTAAGTAATGCTGACAAATGACAGAAAACAAAACATTAAAATACATGTATTTTGGGTATCCAAATAAGCATTCAAACTAAAAAAAAAAAAGCCTACATAAAACAATGTCTTTTCTTTTAAATGACCCATTAGCAAATCAATCACATTTTCTGATAGAATTTCTCACTAATTATGAAGTCAATAAAACTGTCTACTGCTAAATAGAAATCAGTCCATCCAAACATCTGTATGTCAACTGTGGTGCCACCTAAATCAATATCATTATATTATATGAAATCTGATCCCTACCTCGTTCTAAAATATCAATGTAAATGGAATCGGTACCAAAAAAATATCAGAGATTGGATGTGGTTTTATTAGTTTTAGGATTACTTTAAAGCCTGTAGAAATCTAAGGTGGTTTATCTGTGCATGTGTGTGCCAGCAAATGCTAAAGCAAGTATTTGAAGCTGAAGAAGAGTTGTTATCCACAAAGCCTCTACACCCGTGCACAAACTGCTGTCCACAGAATGAAAGAGGACCCCAGAAAACAGACAATAAAGGTGGAGATCCCCTAGCTCCACTTATTTCCGCAACATTTCCTAGCTCAGGAAAAAGGGAAGACAGCAGACAGCGTGTTCCATAATGTTTTCACACCCATGAATGTTTTCCAAAAAAGTTCACACTGGGCTGGCAAGATGGCTCAGCAGGTAAAAGACACGCTGCCAAACCTAAAGAGCTGAGTTAGATCCCGAGGACCACATGATATAAGGAGAAAACCAACACCTTCTGACCTCCACACACATGCTGTGGTACACACACACACACACACACACACACACACACACAATAAATAAATTATAAATGTAAATTCTTTAAAAAGATGTCATACATTCAAACAATGTATTTTGATGTATTCACCTCCCACTCCTAATTCCTCCCACATCCACCCCCTCACCAGCACCCCCCACACGCAATTTCATGTCCTATTTTTTTCTTTTCAAAGTCATTTCCCTTTTGACCTAAATCCCTACACTGTACAATAGCTATTTTTTCTTCATTCAAAGGTTCTGTCCAATTAGAAAGCCTATATATTTTAGAAGTAAAACAATCAGTTTCTGAACTACTCACCAGAGGGGAGTCTGTCTCCCCTCCATGAGAAGTATCTTGTATGCATCTACAGGACATGCCAGGCTAGAAAATGAAACAAGTCTTTACCCTTCTGGAGCATACACTCCAATAGAGAGACAGACAAAAGTAAAATAATAGCTGCTACTGAGGTTAAAAATGTTCCGGGGAAAAGACAGTGCTGGGACTCAGGATGATTTTTAAATACAATAATCTACGAAACCCTCTCACAAGAAAGTGGTGTCTGAACAAATGCCTGACGAGGCGGATGGCTCATGCCTTATGTTACTAGCAGAGTGGGATTCTCACCACAGATATGAGGCTCCAGGGTCGTGGCTGGATTCCAGTTGTACAGGTCACTGCCCTCTCTCGTGTGGTGCAGACTGGAAGGGGCAATGTGGCAGCAGTGAAGGCTGTAAGAAATGGTCAACTTCTGAGCTGACTGTGTGGGGTGTGGAAAGGGGGAACTGGATGAATATGAGAAAGAGAAGTTGAGGTTTCAGCTTGACTAGAACTGCTGGACATACAAATGTGAGAAGGAGATGTGAGAGCTAGAGAGGAACAGCAGATGGAAGGCACCAGAAAATTATGGGGATATGAAAAAGGAAAGAGTTTTCCCACCAGCAACATCCTGATTTACGTCCCCCACTGGCTGAGAGTCAGGAATTTCAACACAACTGATAAAACCAAGTAAAGACTGCCTGCACAGTGATTATACTCTTTCCTGAGCAACATCTCAAACAAGAGTCATAAAACAGCTAATGAACTGAGCTGAAAACTATGCTTAGAACCTTATAACACTTTAACCACTGAGCCATCAGCACAGCCCAGGCACGTCTTTCTAAACACTTGCACTCTAGATCTGCCCTTGAGTTATGTATACTATTTGTTTCTTAATAAACCCCAACCTTGCTTCATACTGATTCGCCCTGAAATTCTGACTTATCCTGAAATTCCTTTCTGTGGCATGAGTGGAGGTCTTTATAAGGAACTCCTCAGACGGCCTATCCAGTAGTGTCAGGCTACATCCCACTGTTGCACAGGGACTGCAACAACTAGGACTGATGCCCACAGCATTCACTGTTTACAAGGAGGGAAATGAAGAGCCAGCAACTGAGAAGGGGCAGTGAGTAAACACAAGAAAAGCCAGTAAATATTTCTTGAGGCTTAAAATGTACATGGAGGTCTTTTCCTCCTTGTTCATTTCCACACTTACAGCTATGGTTTTTTTAAATTTTTTAATTTATTATTTTTATTTTATGTGTATGCGCATATTGCCTGCATTTAGGTAAGTGCACCGTGTTCATGCAATGCCCACGGAGGACAGAAGAGGCTGTTGGATCCCCTGGAACTGG
>NW_008335967.1:6529506-6569764 GCF_000622305.1 Nannospalax galili | reverse complement strand
GATCCCCTGGGACTGGAGTTACGGACAATCGTTAGCTGCCATGTGGGTGCTGGGATTCAAACCCAGGTCTTCTGCAAGAACAACTAGTGTTCTTAACTGCTGAGCCATCTCTCCAGCCCCATAGGGCTATGTTTTAAGGGTCAGTGATGGTTTTCAAGTGACTGCGAAATAACTTAAGATTTTAACTGAACCTTATTTATACTATGCTTCTAGAGCTAACTACCTGCTAATGAATGGCTGATAGCATGAATCTATTGTTTGAAGATTCCACATACATATGTATCTATATATATTATATATCATTAATATATTACTAACAGAATTTAAATAACAGTCTAAATCAAGAAATTTCCCCCCGGAAAAGTTTTGTGTTTTTTTTTAATATTTTAAAATGGGGGTCAACAAGATGGCAAAGACACTTGTCCCAAGCCTAACGACCTGTGTCCAATCCCCAGGACCCACATGGTGGAAGGAGAGAACCAAGTTCCATGGGCTGTGCTCTGACCTCCACATATGCACCATAGTATGTGCACCCACACACATATAGACACAAAATAAATAAAATAAATGTAATTTTAAAAAATTTTTATTTTTATTTTTATTTTATGTGTATGTGTGTATTGCCTGCACATAGGTAAGTGCACCCGTGTCGTGCAATGCCCTCAGAGATCAGAAGAGGCTGTTGGATCCCCTGGGATGGGAGTTACGGACAGTTGTTAGCTGCCATGTGGGTGCTGGGATTCAAACCCAGGTCTTCTGCAAGGACAGTCAGTGTTCTTAACTGCTGAGCCATCTCTCCAGCCCCCAAAAATGTAACTTTTAATTATAAAATATTTCAGAGAATAAAATTCTTATCCATTAAAAAACAGCTTCTTTTAAGTTCTTTTCCCCCCATGTTTTGCAAGTTTTGGCCAATAATACATACTCACAGTCTCCCGACACTGCTCATTTTTTTGCTAAGCTCTAACTACTCTGCAGTGTCATGCATGATGCCATATATAGGCATAGTACAGTTTTATGATGTTCAGCTAGGAGTAGATGCATTGTCTTTGATCTTCCTACATTTAGCAAACTCTGAGTTTATCCATCAGTTAATTTTTGGCTATTCCAACCACCTAGAAAATAGCCTTGGGGGCTGGAGGGATGGCTCAGCAGTTAAGAACACTGACTGTTCTTGCAGAAGACCCGGGTTCAAATCCCAGCACCCACATGGCAGCTAACAACTGTCCATAACTCCAGTTCTAGGAGCTCCGATAGCCTCTTCTGTCCTTCACGGGCACTGCACAACATGGGTGCACTTACCTACATGCAGGCAATACACACACATAAAATAAAAATAACGAATAAAAATAAAATTTTTTAAAAGAAAAAAAAAGAAGATAGCCTTGAAACTAGGTGAGAAAAGCTTCTGAGTAAGTTATGTATGCTACCTCATGATCCAAGCACTTCAATCCTCAAAGGAGAAAAAAATGCCCCACAGTCATGGAAGCAAACAACCAGGGGAAAAGAAGCAGAAGAGCTCACAGCCTGTGCACTCATTAAATCCCAAGCAACCAGCCCTAGGCAACTAAGTTCCTAAAGGGATCACTGTTTAACAACCTGCTTACAACAGAATCTAGTCAAAATAAAGACCCTGCTCAGCTGAAAAGCTAACATGTATTACATAATGCTTAAAAGCAGCTTTCATCAAAACCAGTGATTTGCTTTAGAAAATCAGACATAGCCCTGGCTGGCCTGGAGCTGCTATTTGGACAAGGTTGGCCTTGAACCCAGAGATCTGCCTGCCTCTGCCTCCCAAGTGCTGGGATTAAAGGTGTGCACTACCACACCCAGTAATGTTAATAGAAATAATTCTTGAAGGCAAATAAAGACAGGCTTTGATCCAATCCTCATCTTCCCTACCTCAGTGAAGAGCTCTTCTTACTACTCAATCTCTCAAGCTAAAGTCTGCATTCCTTTCTTTGCACAGGTTTAATAAAATACTATTTCATCTAAGTCACCAACAGAAAATATATATGAATATTCACATGTGGGCATGGGTACACACACACAGACAGAGTATAAGAAACTGCTATCAACTATAGCACAATGCAAATACAGCAGTTTACCCCTTCTCAAATACACACATGCAATTTTTAGGTTCACCCATTCTCCCTACTTCTATAGGTTTTCACTTATTCACTCCATTCCATCCCCCAACAGCATGGCTAAATATTTACTGTATTATGACTCAGAGTTACTGCATAATAAGATGGGCATTTTAATTAGGGGATAGGGAAATGAGCAGGGAATGTATTAGGTAATTTTGGAACAATCTGTCTCTTAGGAAGAGACCAGGTCAGGAAACAAAACAGAATGAGGGCTAAAAACAGCAAGAAAACACTAGGTTTCTACAGAGACCCTCTGTACAGAGGTTGCCACAGAAAGTCTAACAGATGCTAATTCCAATCATCCCTGTCTAAACTTTACTTAGGCAGGGCTTGGATTTAGGAAAGAGAAAACTTTACTAGACTGCCCCTGATCCCAGAAGCCAGATTAGCTGCGGACTTCTAGGGTTCAGTTATCCTAAGGAAAAAACAGCTCTTCTGATTTAGTCCAGGAATAAACCACACTTGTACCAATACATACATAACAAATGCATAATACATAACAAACACTGAATAAAAGTTCAAACACCATTCTTCCCTGCAGTTATTCCTGATCCTGACCATCAGTAATGGTCCCAGTCTTTGAGATCTACCCCACCTGACAGCCAATACGTAAACCATGTGCATGTCTCTGGCTTCCATTAGAACAGGTCACCTGCAGTGAGGAGGCATGATGGTTCACTTTTCTATACCACACACCACACACTGATTTTTCAGATAAACATATCCTTCATTAACTACAGAAATAAGCCCAAGTAACAGCATGCAATGATGGGTTTTTTCCTACTACATTCAAGTATTAGTTTACTCTAAGTACATTTTACCACTCTAATTCATGAGGTGATTATGAAGTCTACGTGGGGTCTGATTCCAGGATGGTCTCTGAAAACACCTCCAGGGTCCAACAATACCTAAATCCCACCAACAGTCAAATACATAGTCAAATCTGGGATTCTTTTTTTAATCACAATCAAACTTACCTCATTTGCTAAAGCAAAAGTTCCCCAGTGAATTGCCACAGATTTCTTTGTTTGAACATCAATGTGAATCCTTACAGCATCTTCTGGGTCAACATGCTGATATTTCATAAACCACCTGATGAAACACAGCAATTTATTAATTTGGTCTGTGAATATACTCTAAATTCTAAAGACTGTTTCATCTAATCAACCTCTAAGATTCTGCACATCTGGAGAGATGGCCCAGCAGTTAAAAGCACATACTGCACTGGCAGAGAACTGAAGTTTCATTCTTAGCACCCATATCAGATGGTTCATAACTGCCTCTAACTTCAGCTCCAGGGGATCTGGCGCCCTCTTCTGGCCTCCAAGCACACCTGTACTAACATATGCACAAACCTACACACAGACACACAGGTACAAACATAATTAAAGATAAAATTTAAAACAAAGATTCTGCACAGGGCTATGGATGTGGGAAAAAATAAAAAGCAGTTCGTCCTGGTTATGTTTACTCTTCTCCCTATTCCTTCATTTGATTTTAAGCCAGCACTCTGAAGAATTACACTGAATCACCAACAGAAAGAGTGACAAGCAACAGTGTTGCTCTCAATCACTTTTCAGCCTTTGAATTCACATAGGGCTCATCTAGAGAACTTTTAATAAAAAGTTACTAAGTGATTCTGATGTAATTATTCTGGGCTGGGACATGGGCATTAAGGTTACATAGCCAGAGTTGAGAACTACTGGGTCTGAACACAAGCAGTGTTGAGAATGTGTCAGACACCTGGCCTGGAGGCAAGGACAAGGCTTAACTGTAAAATAAACAGGGGCCTGGAGAGATGGCTCAGCAGTTAAGAACACTTGCTGCTCTTCCAAAGGACCCAGGTTTGGTTCCCAGCATCCACAGGAGGTGCCTTACAACTGCTTTTACAGGCTCTAAGGGATCCAATGCCCTCTTCTGGCCTCTGTGAGCACACACACACACACACAGTATTTACTCACATAGACATATACACATACATACACAAATATAAAAATAATAAAAATAAAAAAATGTTTAAATAAGGAGACAAAAATATTTTAAACAGGAAGCAAAGCCTGTTCAGCAAAAACCCACTCACAGTAGGTGAAACTATCTCCCTCAGTCCACTTTTCTCTGGTGGGAAAAAAAAAAAGCAAAAATCTGTGTGCACAGATGGCTAAACAAGTGACTCTTAAGTAAAACTCTCTGAACAATAAAATTTTGTTTCATGAATATTGTTAATGATATATTTTAATGGTATGACTTGCTCCTGAAAAAGCAGATACGATCCTAGAAATGACTCAAAAACACTGAATAGTGGGTAAAGACTCAGAAACCCAAATTCCAATTACCAAAAAATCAGGATATCCTATAGAAACAAATTGTTTTAAACTTGGTAAAAGAAAAGAAACAAATAAACAAAAATAGTGTATAAGGCCAGGAACAGTGGTACATACCTATTGTCCTAGCACTCCAAAGAAGGATCCTAAATGCAAGGCTGGACCACATTAGCAAGATCCTTTCTCAAAAACAGTTTGTATAGTGTATACTACATAAACAGTATATGGTATATATAAAGAGTAGGAGCAAAAAGTTCTACTGACAGTCAAAGTATTTTATTTAAACACCATAAAACTGAACAATGAGGTGTTAGTTTGGCAAAAGAAGAGGAAAAGGTGGAGGTGGATGAGGCAGAGAAGGTGGAACAGGTGCTGGAGGAGAAGGAGATGGAGGAGCTGGAGGAGGAGGAAGTAGAAGAGGAGGAAGAGGGGGAGGAGGAGGGGGAGGAGGAGGGGGAGGAGAGGGAGGAAGAGGGAAAAAAGCCTCATGAGGACCTAGAAAGATGGTTCAACTATTAAGAACATTTGTTGTTCTTCCAGAGAACCTGGATTCCATTCCCAGCACCCACATGGCAGCTAAGAACCATCCATAACTCCAGTTCCAGGGAATCTGACACCCTCTTCTGATCTCTGTGGGTATTGCATGCATGTGGTGCACTTAGTTTGTGAGGCAAAACACTCATACACCTAAAATGAAAATATTTTTAAAGCCTCATGAGTGAGTGACTGAAGATATGAAGCCCTGAGAGGCTATTGGACCCTTTGGAACCAACCCAGGTTCCTGAGGCAGAAGGCTTCCTATGAGTCCTAGTGGCTAGAAAGCCTCTGGAAAGTTTTCAAATTCTCTAAGCTATTTCCCTATATGTAAACTATACATTCTGACCTACCCTATGAGGGTGTCATTAAGATTAAACAAGGCAAAGTTTATGAAGGCATTAAATACAAAACCTATTTCACAGACTTCCCCAGAAAAGTCGAGTTGATAAAAACACCTTCAGAAAAAAAGGAATTCTTCTGACACAAAGGAAAATAATGCAGTATGTACAAGCACGTTTTGCTTTCTAAGCCATTAGTTTAGTTGGAAAAAAAAACATTTTCTTCATGTTCTTTACATCCTCGTCTGCCATTTCCAAGTGATGGCAGAGACTAAGGGGAATGGATTCTGCACAGGGGCTCTGTCCTCAGGGAACACCGCAGGGAAGAGCTCATCCTTCTACAACAGCCAAAGGTGTTATTTACTGTCAGCAGTTCCTGGGTTCTCTGGGAGCCAAAAAAACAAAGCCACAGTATTCTCAACAGATTACAAAAGCTCTGTTCTGCTGTACGTCCTAGCACTCAGGATTCAAGGCAAAATGAAAACAGTTCTTGGTCTATCTACTGATTTTATTTTTTGAAAAATTCTACTACAGGGCTGGAGAGAAGGCTCAGCGGTTAAGAGCACTGACTGCCCTTGTAGAGGACCAGGGTTCGATTCCCTGCACCCACATGGTAGCTAACAACCATCCATAACTCCAGCTCCAGGGGAATTTGCCATTCTCTTCTGACCTCTTTGGGCATTACACAACATGGGTGCACTTACATACATACAGACAATACACTCATACACATCAAAAATAAAAATAATAAAAAAGAAAAACATCCTCCTTCTTTTCTAGCTTCCTGCTTTATCTGAATTTTCTTTTTTCCATGTTTGTGAGACAGGGTCTCCCTGTAATAGGGGCTAGCCTGGAACTCACTATGTAGACCAGGCTGGCCTTGAACTCACAGAGATCTGCCTGCTTCTGCCTCCCGAGTGCTGAGACTACAGGCATGTGCCACCATGCCCAGCATAAATTTAATTTTTCACGCTAACAATTAAAATGAAAATGTTAGTGCTAGGATTATAGACCAGTGGTAGTACTACAAGTGTATGCACAGCTCTGGGTTCAATCCCCAGCACTGCAAGAGAGAAATAAAGTAAAATGCTAAATTCCAGCTGTCTCAGCTAGAACACCTGCTGATGAAAAACCCTAAAATCAGGGATAAAATATTCCCAACACACCACTGAAAGTCATTTTGGAGTAATCACTTTACATGTTGTAGAGCATTCCCAAGTTTTATTTTATTTCTAAAACGGTTAGTACTGACCAAAGAAATGGATTACACAGTATAAGCCAGCTACCATATTTAACTCATCTTCTCACATCTCAGAAACAAGATGATAGCAAAAGGAAGGGGGGTGAGGGCAGTATGTGCAGTCTGGTTTATCCCCCCCCCAATATATCTAATGTATATATTGCTACCTTGAAGACTTGTTTTTATAACTATAAGGAGATATTCCGGTAAGTTAAAAGTACGTATTGAGTAAAAACTAACACTACTTGAAAATAATTTGTAACAGTTAACAGTTTTTTTTTTTCAAAGCCATGTTGATTGACATTTTCAAAAGTTTCAGAAGAACTAGAATTATTTAAATGGAAGAAGTAGAATTCATGGCTGGAGAGATGACTCAGCAGTTAAGAACACTGGCTGTTCTTGTAGAGGACCTGGGTTCGAATCCCAGAACCCACATGGCAGCTAACAACTGTCCATAACTCCAGTTCCAGGTGATCTAGCAGCCTCTTCTGTCCTCCATGGGCATTGTACAACACAGGTGCACCTACACACACACGTAGGCAATACACGCATACACATAAAATAAAAGTAAAGTATTTTTTAAAAAAAAGAAAAAGAATTCGGGTACTAATGCTGACTTACAGTCATTGTTATTGTTGGTAATGGTGTTGCTGTCTTTTTTGTTTTGTTTTGTTTTGGGGTGGGCAGGGTCTCACTATGTAATACAGGTTAGCCTCAAATCCGAGATCCTCCTGCTTCAGTTCTGGGATTAGAGGCATGTATCACCTCATCTGGTAATTTATGATAATTACCAAGAATCCAAAAAAGGTAAAAGTATATAAACCCCCAAATAAAGAAACAAGTAAAATAACATAAAATGAGAAATGAATGTAAATAAAGAAAAACTTAAAGAGTTAACAAATAAATGTAACAGGGCTGAGGATATAGCTCAGTGATACAGAGGAATCTAGCAAGCCTGATGTCCTAGGTTTACTCCCCAGTTATCACATAGACACAGACACACACACACACACACACACACACACACACACAACCCAGATAAATAAATAAATCAGGTGAAAACAAAAGATTGGATTTATTTAATCCATCAATGTATTTGAGAAACACTAGTTCTGCTTGTAGAATTGCCTAATAAGCTCACGGCTATGTAAGCACTACAAAATAAAGCAAAACGTGTGTGTGTGTGTGTCATATATATGTATGTGCACATGCATGTGAGGGCATGCACAGGCCAGAGGTCTGTATCAGGTGTCTGTCTCTATCACTTTCCAACTTTTAAAAATTTTTTTAATTACATTTATTTATTCTCCATGTGTACACACACATGCACTTGCATGCACATGTGGGAGGAAGCTATAGGACAACTTACAGGAGTTGCTTCTCTCCTTCTATCATGTGAGTTCTAAGGATCAAACTCAGATCCCTGAGGCTTGGTGCAAGTACTTTTACCCACTGAGTCATCTTACCAGCCCTCCACCTTATTTTTGTTGTTGTTACTATTCCATTTTGTTTTGAGACAGGGTCTTACGATGTAGACCTCGATGGTCTAGAACTGGCTATGTAGAACCAAGCTCTCACAGAGATCTGCTTGTCTCTGCCTCCCGAGTTCTGTGCTATGAGCTGCTCTGAAAGTAAGTAATGAATGCACAGTGGGGGGAGAGGGTGGTGAGTAATGTCATGTTAGGACCAGACTCACTGTGTTCTGAATGAAGAAACATCATCACAGGGACTAACACTATACGCCAATTCCTTACTTTCTCACTCTGCTAAATAAAGGGGAGCTACAGGGGACTGGTACTTCTCAATCATAGAGCAAAAAAGGTAGTTATCTATAGAAAGAATCCTCCATGTGAAAAGGAAGAGTGAGAGTTAGTTCTGAATACTGGCTACTATATTTAACTTCAGTTGGAATGCTATGTGTACTTCTGGCAAAGCGTGGAAATTCTTTATACCTTGGTATAAAACTGAATTCAAATCTGACTTCAATCTCCATCAATGTATACCAAATTCCACCACTAAAATCAGACATTACATAGTATCAAAAAACCAAAAACTGTAAACTTCAGTTAACGTATTATGTAGAGGGAGTCTTCTCTTTACACATTTACAAACCTTGGTTCATAAGCTCCAATGGGAATAGCTGCAAGATCAAAAGGACCGAATCTTCTTCCTATCTCTTCAAAAGCAGGACAATAACCGGTGTCGCCTGCAAAGAAGAATCGATTCCAAGGCCCTAACACCGACCAGCTGCCCCACAAAACTTTGTTGTCATCCATTAGGGTCCTTTTACACCAGTGTTGGGAAGGAGTAAAGACAAAGGTGACTTTATCATGGCCAGGGACGCAATTCTCCTCCCACCAGTCCAGTTCAATCACGTTCTCACAGCCACATTTCTGCATCCAGTCAAGAAGCCCTAAGGGCACAAACCATCTCAACTCACTGCCAAATCGCTCATTCAAAGCGAGGACAGAGTTGTAGTCCAGGTGGTCATAGTGGTTGTGACTAATAAGGACTGCATCTATCGGGGGGAGTTGGCTTATTGTGCATGGAGGACGGCGAAATCGCTTTGGACCCATGTACTGCGATGGAGAAGCACGGGAGCTAAAGATGGGATCTGTCAGGAACATGAGCTCATCCATCTCCACCAGCAGTGTCGCGTGTCCCAGCCACGTGACTCTCAAGCCAGCTTCTCTCACTCCGGCCTCTTCGGGGTCACTGATAAAATACGGTTTCAGCACTGGGAGCTCTTTGTCAAGTTCCTGCACATATAAAGGAAGACAAGGCAGCACTTAGAGGGGGGAAGGTACTATATCATCACAGAACATATTCTGACCTAAATTATATCAAGGAGGACTATTCTGGGACAACGGAAGTCATGCAGTACACTTGCTATATTTGCTTTTCTCTTGAAAATGCATACTTTGCTTCTTTCTAGATGTGACTAAATAACATGGCTTAGTAATCTTCCTAGCCCCAAATGCAATCAGCAAAAGGACAAATAAATTTAAACTTTGGATACTGAAGCAGTAATTCTGCTGATGTCACTTCACTAGGTTGATGATATATTTGCTGGTAGAAATGGCCTCAAAAGCAGGCCCATCCCTGGAACAAGTAAAGTAAGCTGATGACAACTGTTGTGTAGCCTTTGGATCTCAGATAGGAACTGTACTTGTTTGAGTACATTCAGTTCAAATCAAAGCACTGTGATGATTACTGGGAGACCATATTTACAAATGATTCTTCTGAATCCTTACCCTTAAGAGGTGGGCTGACACAAGAGATGGCAAATAGAGGAGATACTGGCAAAAGAAAACCAAGAGGCCACTGGGACAGTCTGACAAGGAAGATAAAGTAGAGGATGGCAATCATCTCTCTTAGCCACTTCAAGCACAAGTTTTCCCATCTGGAAAATGGGTATACTTGTATTTACACCTCATTATCATCATGAGGACTGAATTAGGAATGGCTGGCACCTAATATGCACCCTATTAGTATTCCAAGAGAAGAAAGCAAGCACCAATCCTGATGACCAAGAATGCACGGATGTTACTAGCCTTGCATTTCTGAACAGCCAGTAACCTACTTAAGATCCTAAGCAGCAGCTAGACACATTAAAGTTCTGATTGTACATCTGTCCTCATGTGCACTCTGTCCAAACACAGGTGTCATAACAGTCCTCAATAGTATACTAAGCTAGATGTGGCAGGTCAGGCTTACAATCTTAGCACTCTGGAGACTGAGGTAGAAGGATCAAAAGTTCAAGGCCAACATGAGTTAATATAGTAAGATCCTGTCTCTAAATAAATAAACCAACAAAAACAGCATGCTTATTCTTTTTTTTTTTTTTTGGCTTTTTGAGATAGGGTCTCCCTGTAGCTGGCTGCTGCTGGAATTAAAAGCACCACCACGCCTGGCTTAAAAACATCATACTTGAGGCTGGAGAGATGGATCAGTGGTTAAGAACACTGGTCGTTCTTGCAGAAGACTGGGGTTCGAATCCCAGCACCCACATGGCAGCTAACAACTGTCCATAACTCCAGTTCCAGGGGATCTGACAGCCGCTTCTGTCCTCTGCGGGCAGTACATGACCTGGGTACACTTACCTACATGCAAGCAATACACTCATACACATAAAATAAAAATAATATTTTTTAAAAATCATACTTATTCTTAACACCTTCCCTGCTGAAGTCTTCACTGCTCTCCACTGCCTTGACAGACTCCACCGCACCTCCTTGGCCCAAGAGTAAGCATCCATGGGGATGCCCATTCCTCCTCCGTGTCCTTCATGATGCTCATTCCTCTGCACAGTGTGTGTCCCACATACATAGAACTGCCTCCCACTCCTGGATGGAGTTTCAGAACCCTGTGTGGTTCTGATCAAATTTCTCAGATTACTTTCACCCTCTCAGTCCTTTGAGACTGTAATAAAATTACACATCCTTCAAGGGACTGTCCCTAGGTCTTTGCAGACAGAAGCCCTCATTCCAGCCCCTAGACTTCCATGTTTCTTTGATCACAAGCCTCCTCTAAGCATTCTGGTTAGATGTAGGACTCACTGTTTGTCTTATGCAGCTTGGAATCATTTGACGTGCCTGTTTCTGTGACTGCAACACAGCATGTACTCAACAAAATTTGTTGACTAAATTAATAAACAAATGACTGTCAATTTTTCCAATTAAGTCTCACATTTGGCAATCAGGGTTAGAGAATAAATGCCACATGTATATTTATCAAAAGTCAAGAAGAAAAAGTTGGTGCTGGAGAGATGGCTCAGTGGTTAAGAACACTGGTTGCTCTTGGGGAAGACCTGGGTTTGGTTCCCAGCAACCACATGGTGGTTAACAACCATCTATGACTCCAGTTCCAGGGGATCTGATGCCCTCTTTTGGCCTCTGCAGGCATTGCACAGATGCAGTGCACTTACATTATGCAAGAAAAGAACTCATACACATAAAAATTAAAAACAAATATCTTTAAAAAAAAAAAAAAGAATTCAGTTGCCAGGTGGCACAGGCCTTTAATCCCAGCACTTGGGAGGCAGAGGCAGGTGAATCTCTGTGAGTTCAAGGCCAGCCTGGTCTACATAGCCAGTTCCAGGCCAGCTGGGCTACAGGGAGACCCTGTCTCAAAAAGACCAAAAAAAAAAAAAACCAAAAAAAGAATTAAGTGCACAACACAGGTGTACTTACATACATGTAGGTATAACACTCATACACATTAAATAAAAATAAATAAATCCAGAAATTTTTTTTGAAAAATTAAGAAGAAAAATAAAGGATTAAAAAGAGTTGAGAAAGGAGGAGGTTTGAGAGATGGCTCAGCAGTTAAGAGCACTTGCTGTTCTTGACAACCACCTGTCACTCCAGCTCCAAAGGGTCTAATGCCCTGTGGCCTCTGTAGGCACCTGCATGCACAGGATGCACAGACATGGATTCAGGCACAGACACATATACAAATAAATAAATCTTTTAAAAGCAAAAGAAATAAATGTAAATTGAGCACCTACTGTTAGGCATAATACCAGTCAAATAATAATGATGAAGATAAAATATCTAACACATCAAGTACATTAGGAAACAACATAAAATAACATTAGCAATGGCTACTACCATTTACATAGACTTTATTATGTTTAAACAATGCACTAATTCATTAAAAATTTTAGCCCCAAAACACTACAAGTAAATACCACTGACTATCTCCATCTTACAGATGAGAAAACAAGAATTTCAACAGTCACACAGATCAACACAGTTTCCATTTTTACTGCCTCCAACCAGCATACTTAATCTCGATTAATTCAATACTTTTTATGGTACCTGGGATTGAACTGAAGGTCTCATGCATGCTAAGCATGTGGTCCACTGCTAAGCTACACCCCTATCAATAACTTTTTAAAGGGTTTGGGGAACAAGTGTGGAAAATAAAGGCAACACAGGGGATGATGGATATGTTCGTTATCTTTATCGTGGTGATCAGCTCTGAGTATATGTATGTTAAAACTCATCAAACACTCTGTGCAGCCATTCTTCTCATTCTTTTCCTCTCCAGTTCATTTTCAAGTGCATGGTCTCCATGCTGGTTCTAGGGGCAAAGGAAAACCACCACTGTGCCCATTACCTCTTGCCTTCCTCACCCCACCCACATGGTATAGCTGATATGGACCCTGGTGTCAGGGTGATCACCCCTAGATTTGTATTTCCCCTCCTCCTCCCACCAGCCTCTCTCCCCAGCCAGGTTGTCTTGAACCTCACCCCCACCCCCTCTCAGTCTCTTTTCTGCATGTTACTAAAGGTGATGCATGCCTCAAGTCCTGTGCTTAAGCAATAAAGTAGAAACAACAAAAACTTCATCAAACTATACATTTTAAATATATGGAACTTGTATTATGTTAGTAAAACTTTTTTAAAAGGTGGTATCACATTTAAACAGTGTACTGAAAGAGCTGGAAAATATTCCCTAAAAAGGAGCTGAAGAGACGGCTCATGGTTAAAAGCACTAGCTGCTTTTGCAGAGGACCTGGGTTCAATTCCCAACACCAACATGGCAGCTAACAATGATTGGAACTCCAGTTCCAGGGGACTCTAGTTCCTGCTTCTGACCTCCAGAGGCATTGCACAACACAGGTGCACTTACATAACTGTAGGCAATACACTCATATACATAAAGTTAAAAAAAGTAATAAAATACTTTTTAAAAGTAAGATGGAGAGGCAGAAGATACCTGGTGTTGACCTCTGGCCTCCACATGCATGTGTACAAATATACAAACAAACACACGTACACATACACATGAACACATATATAAACCACACACCAAGAAAGAAGGAAAGAAATCATTTTTTAACTTTCTACTGCAATCACCACTTTGAAAAAGCATGTAGAATGGGTGGGAGGGAGGGAGGGAGGGAGGGGGTTTCTTCAAGAAACTAAACATTCACTTCGCTTTTTTTTTCAATCTAGATTAAGATTGTCTTGGCTGATTGTCCTTCCTGAAAACTGAAAAAGGGAAAATCCCAAGGCCCATAACTAACAATTGAACTGGTTAATGTTTGCTCTACTTGAGAGAGAGGAAAAATCCAAATGTTACTCAGCTACTACTCTTTGTCAGGTAATATAAGTATACTACATGATTTGACATTGTGATAGGTACTCTGTCATCTTGGCAATAAACAGACCAAGCCAGAGGGGTCACTAAGAAACATGCCAACTTCACACAACAGCTACGTGTTCCACTCGGAGTGGGAGTCAGGTCTTCTTGACCTATACAACCTCTTTCACTAGAATTTTATTTCTTTGGAATAAATTGTATCAACTCACATTAAAAGTAAATAAAGAGCTGGGTGTGGTAGCACACACCTTTGATACTAGTACCTGGAAGGCAGAGGCAGAGGCAGGTGGATCTCTTTGAGTTCAAGGCCAGCCTGGTCTACATTGAGAGTTCCAGGCCAGCTGGGACTACAGGGAGACCCTGTCTCAAAAAACAATAAAAAATTTTTTAAAAAGGGCTTTATAAGTCAGTTTAGCTACCTGTCCCATCTTTCCCAAGAAAAGGTTACAACATAATTGTTTGGGGATATATGGACTTCTTTAGTGGTATATCAGGTAAGCTGTGGGCTGTTCTGCAGGGAATGCAAATTACTCAATGCTTCTGGGGATAGCTGCTGAGAGCAAATGCTGCTTTAGTCATCCAAACCACTTTCTGCACTGAAAGATTTTCAAGGGGAGCCTAACATGGTCGAAACAACTTTCTGAATGGTGTGCCATTTGAAAAATTCAGGAGAAACCCTATTATAACCAACTCTCAGGGTCAATATTCTTAAGTTGTACTGGAATTTCCTAGGAATTCTAGGAAAATAAGAAAAGTTCCTAGAACTGAAAAGTGAATGTTTAGGCTAAAAATACCTACTAGGCACTAATTACAGGAATAAAGAACCAGGCATTGGCATCCTGGTGAAATTTTAGAACACTAACACCAAAGAGATGATCTTGAATACTTCCAGAAAGAAAAATAAAGACCATGTACAAAAAAAAAAAAAAGCCAGAGTAAAAATGACAGTGAACTCCTCCACAAAAATTAAGCACAGTTTTTTTTTTAGCCAGCATGGTGGCACACACCTTTAGTCCCAGCACTCAGGAGGCAGAGGCAGGAGGATTTCTGTGAGTTCCCGGACAGCTGGGGCTACAGCGAGACCCTGTCTCAAAAAGACAAAAAAAAAAAAAAAAAAAAAGTTTTTGAAGTTTTTTTTAAAGGTTATGATGGTAATGCTTTCAAATTGGGAGAGTAAACTGAAAATAAACAAGCAAAGTCTCAAAATTTTATTTTTCATGTATGTGTTCTTTTTTTTTTTTTTTTTTTTGAGACAGGGTCTCACTATGTAGCTCTGGCTGGCCTGGAACTCACTATGTTAACTAGGCTGGCCTCACACTCACAGAAATCCACTTGCCTCTGCCTCCCACTGGATTAAAGGCATTTGCCAACAAGCCCAGCCTCCCACTGCCTCCCATGGTATAGTTTCTCAGAAAGCTTATTAAAATGGTGCTCCATCAAACTGAGAAAATATCAAAGAAAGTGGAACAAGTTGGGATCAGTGATCACAGGCCAACAGAGAGGAGGAAAAATGAGCCTTGATGATGGAAGTGACTCTACGGCAGACACTACCAGAGGCTCTGGTGACAGGCCAATGCCAAAGACCACCTGAAGAAGATTTCCTCAAGAAAATCCCATTGAGAAAAGCCATGGGAGGCAGAGAAATAACCGTAAAGCCACAGAAATTCAAGCAGTTGGAATAGTGTTGCTAACTCCGGAGGGGGAAGGAAAGTAAGAAAGGAGATACAGCCAGAGTATACAAGTGATTACTTGGTATTGATATAGTCATAATAACAGTAGACTCAAAGATGAGTATTATTAACAATACTGTACAATCCAAAATAGGCAGCAGAGAAGACTTTGAAAATTCTCATCAGAAAGAAATAATTAAACATCTAAAGGACAGAAAACCTAAATATTCTGAGTTATCAACATAATGTATAAATGTACTTGGACATCACATTGTACCTAATAAAGATGTGTAATTATTATCTGCCAATTAAAAATAACTAAAAAAGTCAAATCAAACAACAAAATAAATAAGAGCTAGGCATAGCGGTATATGCCTATAGGTCCAGACACTTGGAAGAAATACTTAAGCCTATGAGAATTTGAGACCAGCCTGAAAAAGAACCTAAGATACTACTTCTTTCTTTTTCTATTTTTATTTTATGTGTATGAGTGTATTGCCTGCATATATGTGAGTGCACCAGTGTCGTGCAATGCCACGGAGGTCAGAAGAGGGCATCGGATTCCCCTGGAACTGGAGTTAAGGATTGTTCGTGCCCACCATGTGGGTGCTGAGAATCGAACCCAGGTCCTCTGCAAGAGCAGTCAATGCTCTTAATCACTGAGCCAACTCTCCAGCCCCCTATTTCTTTTTTTTTTTTTTTTTTTTTTTTTAATTATGTTGTACCTATTGTAGTAGAGCTGCAAATAGGAAAATTTAGTCAAGGAGAAGCACAAGGTTGCAGTGTTGAGTTACATCTGATAATCCTGAGGAAAAATCAGATCAAGCCAAGGAATGGCATCCAGCCCTTTGCCTTAGAAATATGAAGATAGGGCTGGAGAGCTGGGGCAGCCGTTAAAGGCTCAGGCTCACAACCTAAAAGACAAGAAATATGAAGATAAACTCCAAGGAAACACTTAAGTATAGAAAGCTGTGGACCCTGAGGAAGGACTTAAAGAGCAATACTTTCCTTGTTGTCATTATAGCACTGTCTTTTTTAAAAATTATCTACATGGATGGCTTTTTTCTTATTAAAAATTAAAAAGCAGGGGTTGGAGAGATGGCTCAACAGTTCCAAGAGCACTGACTACCCTTGCAGAGGACCCAGGTCTGATTCCCAGCACCCACATGGGGGCTAACAACTGTCTGTAACTTCAGTTCCAAGGGATCCAATACCTTCTTCTGACTCCTCGGGCATCACACGACATGGGTGCACTTATATGCAGGCAATACACTCATACACATAAAATAAAAGTAATAAACAAAACATTTAAAATAAAAAGCAGGCTGGGAATGGTTGTACACATCTATAACCCAAGTGCCTGGGAGGCACAGAAGGAGGATCTTGAGTTCAAAGCCAGCCTGGGCTACATGGTATGTCTCAAAAAAAAAAGTATGTCATAGTATTATTACTTATGTTTCATTTTTCAAAAGGCATCCTATTCTTCAATGCCACACATTTATGAATGTTTTATATTGTCCAAGTACTTTCATGTATCATGTGAACAATCCTAGGGACCCAAATTAATTTACAATTGATAGACCAAACATAAATAAATAAAGGAGTTATTATTAGTCAACTTTCCATTACTGTAAAAAACACATGAAAAAGTCAACTTACAAAGAGAAAGCAAGTGGCTCTATTGTTTTGGGCCTATGGTAAGGCAGTACCTCACAGTAGGAGCGTACGAGAGAGCAATGCCTTACTTCATTGTCCAGAAGTGAAAAAGAGGAAGAGAAGAGCCTGGAGGCCCACTATGACCTTCAAAGACATACCACCAATGACCAGAACCTCCCAACTCACCCCTAATTCTTAATGTTTCTACCACTACCCAATAGCACCAGGCTACAGTGAACTGTGGGAGACATTTAAGATCCAAACTACAGGAAAATTCCTCAAGAGATTGTACAGAAATGTTTGTCCAATCAATGAAGATCATAAAACTAAACTTGGTTTCCAAATTTCTGGGGTCCTGATTTTTCTACCTGGACTTGCTGTCTGAGGCAGCCTGTTTTCTATGTCTCTCATACTCCAATTTGACTGTCTGTCATTTATTATGGCAGCCACCTTCAACTAATAAAACTCAAGAAGTATCTGCCTCCCTCCCTCCTTAAAATGCTGCCAAGTGTTTCTTTTCCCTATTGGTGACTGTGAGTCACAGTCAGCCAAGGTCATGGAGCCAACAACAGCACAAAGCAATGACAGCCTCTGAATACTGTGTGTGGCACACTGCCCTAATGACCCAGAAGAGACAGATACGAGGAATGGCCCAATGAAAGAAATTTTTTTCTCACCAGGCAACTAAACTATATAGGCTGCTTATGACCCACTTTATTTAGACCTATCAATTAATGTATACTTTAATCATATGTTTCTTCTAAAATACCTTCATATTTATATAGCTAAATAAATACAATATGCTATGATATGGTAACAACTTGAAGTTGTGATTTGCTCATTACATGCTAGCTTCCCAATGTCTAACAACCTCCAGAAACCTGGTTAAATTCTGATTTGATCTAACTATCTAAAGCAAGTGTTCATCTACTTTTTCATAGTTTTGGGGTTTCCCCCTCTTTGGGTTTTATTTTTTTTGCAATTGTAGAGCTCTGTCACACTTGGGGGATGGTAAAAGCTAATCTTTTCAGCAACAGAAAGTTAGTTATCCATGAAATATAAGACATCAACTTGCATTTGAGCTAATTCTAGGCTTTCACTGAAAACAAGAAGGAAGTAAGGCAACAGGTTAAGGAGCTGGAGAGACGGCTCAGTGCTTAAGAGCACTGGCTGTTCTTGCAAAGGACCCAGGTTTGGTTCCCAGAACCTACATGGCAGCTCACAACTGTCTATACCTCCAGTTACAAAAGATCTGATACCCTCTTCTGGTCTCTGTGGGCACCAGCCACACATGACACACATACATTTAGACAGACAAGATAAACATACAAAATAAAAATAAATCATTTAAAAGAAAGGCAATAGGTTAGGAGGCCATAAATTAAATATAAATTGAAATAATGCAAAGATGTCTCTTTTTGTCAGATGATGCTGAATTTTTTAGCACATTCAAGACATGAAGTTTCCTTTGGCATTTGTAAGAATTTCTTGCCTTAAAAAAGATAACCCAGGTGGTCTGTGAATTGTGGGGTCTCCATTCACACAGCGCAGATGGGATGGTGGCAGCTGAGCAGTGGGATGGTTAATAATTAGACCCTAACTTCAGCCGGGCGTGGTGGTGCACGCCTTTAATCCCAGCACTTGGGAGGCAGAGGCACGCGGATCTTTGTGAGTTCAAGGCCAACCTGGTCTACATAGTGAGTTCCAGGACAGCTGGGGCTACAGAGAGACCCTGTCTCACTCAAAAAGACAGAAAAAAAAAAAGATAACTTCACACTTCATTAAAGAATGCAGCCCTACCTCTATCACTAAAATCTGTTTTAGTCTGCATCTCATTTATGCTCTAATATAACACACAACTCACTTGTTTATTCTTTCACTAAAATATAAAGTCCAAGAAAGTCATGATATATCTCTGTTTTGATTATGGCTTGATTTCTAGCACATAGTACAGTACCCAGCCCAGAGCATGTGCTCAATAAATAATGCTAAATAAATGACTGAATGGACAAGCCTGAGAGAGTACATGACATTACATCAATGGCAGAATGCTTATTTGCATGTGTGGATTCCTCTAAGAAGATCCACAGCTTTCATCAGCTTCTCGAAGGGATGAATATCCCCTTTAAAAAAAACCACTGGCCTGGTAGTCCTCAGAGTCAATTTCATTTCTGAAAAACCTCTCAGAACATTAGAATGAAGAGGTACAATTCTACCTTCATCTGGTCACTTTCTCTTTGAAATGAAATAATACTAAAAATATCAATACTAACCTCTGTGCTTTTAGAAGCTGTGGCTCAAAATCATGAAGAAATTCACTCCAATGCATCACACAAAACCCATCAATCCTGACCTTATGCCCTAATCTTTCTCATCACAGCTAGACTCTATGTTTCCTGATGGGATTCACCAGGAAAAGGCCATGTGTGGTGGTACACACTGTGATGCCTGCACTCGGGAAATGGAGGCAGGAGGATCAGAAATACAAGGCCAGCCTGGATTACATAGTAGGTTCCAGTCCAGACTAGACTACATAAATAGAGCCATGTCTTGAAAACAAACAGGGTATGATGGTTCATACCTTTAATCCTAGTTCCCAGGAGGAAGGACAGGTGAATCTCTCTGAGTTTGTGGCCAGCCTGCTCTACACAGACAGTTCCAGGCCAGCAAAGGCTACAAAACAAAACAAAAAGTTTCTTGTTCCTTTGTTTCATCCTAAAATCTGAGAACAGAAATGTTTATCTATTAATGAATGGCCTAATTCTAAAAGGTAAGCTGGGCATGGTGGCGCATGCCTTTAATCCCAACACTTGGGAGGCGGAGGCAGGCAGATCTCTGTGAGTTCAAGGCCAGCCTGGTCTACATAGTGAGTTCCAGGACAGCTGGGGCTACAGGGAGACCCTGTCTCAAAAAGACCAAAAAAAAAAAAAAAAAAAAAAAAAAAAAAAAAAAAATGTTACTGGAGCCAAGCATGGTGGTACACACTTACAATCCTAGCACTCAGGAGGATGGCATGGGCTATATACCAAGGCCCTGTATCAATAAACAAAGGAAAACAAAAACATATTGGCCTGAAAGTGTAGTTTAGTGAAAAAGCATCTGCCTAAAACATGCAAGGCCCTAGGTTTGATTCCTAGCACTGAAAATACATGCATACATAGATATATTTCACATTAATCAAGTCTGGTAACTAAGATTATAAACACTCCCAGCATCAAAGTGATGTAAGATTTTCCATCTCATATCCTTTAAAGAAAAACAGACACACTTACCTAGTAGATCTAACACTAAATCTCATCTCTACCCACACTGTTCTCTTGTCTCTTCCCACTATGAACCAACGCCTTCAGGGATACCGCTAGTCTTTTCATACTATTCTATTTACAAAGTCAGATTCCTTGCCCCCCACTAACTCCCCCAAAGCCTGGCAGGATAGGGGATGGAGAGACCAAGGAAGATGGTAGGGAGCACAGAAAAAAAAAAATCAAGAAAGGAGAAAGGAAAAGACACCACTATAATGGGAACCATCCATGTACCACCACCCCTGCAAGAGTGCTTCTCACTCATCTAGTAATCTCTAGGCCAAAGGTTAACAAATTTCATTCTTAGTAAAGCTACTGCATTTAAAGGTTAATAAGCTATAGTCAACTTTTATAGCTTTGCAAAGGTCTTCCAAAACTTTATAGCATTGATAGCTGTGTTCAAGGATTAAATGCAACATTCTATCTAGGTCATGGCTTACTTCTCAGAATCCACATTCCAAATTCCTATCCGGCTGTTGTTTTCTGGAACACATTTCACCTTCAGGACACTGTTCATGCAATCATCTACCTGAGAAAATCATTGCCAAAAACTCCTTAGCTTTCTAGGCCCAGCACAAATAACACCTCTTCCTGAAGCCATCTCCAACCCTACCAGTCAGAATTGACCACTTCTTCCGTCCACCTCTATAGCACTTTGTCCCTACCTCTGGCTGCAGATCAGAAAGGATTATTTACACATGTACTTTGCTGCCAAACTAGGAACCTGAGGGCATGGGTTACAGGATTCATTTTGTCTCCTCAAAACTTAGCATGATGCCTCATCTGATAAAAACAGCTCAGGTAGCTAGAGTGTCATAACTCACAGAAAAGCTAAGCAGTATAGACACTAAAAGTATATGCAAAGCTTTCAAAGAAGCTAAGTGCCACCTACCTCTTTGGAACCTGGAACACTGCTATGATCCTTCTCAGTTATCAACCATCTAAGAATATTTGGAATAGAGATATTTTTCCATGTTGGCCATGGATTAACAAATCTCCCATCTTTTCCTTTCTTTGATTTAGTTACATCTTCTTCTAGCCTATAATCCAGTTTGAAGCTCTTCCTGGAAAACCTAGAAGAATCACTTCCTCCTGAATTCCGTACCGAATTTTGGCGTTTTCTTACTGCTTCTTTAGGATAGTGGTTGCTTGTTGTCGGAGACTGGTTGTTTTCGTTTTCATCCATGTCCTTTGGTGAGAAGCTTTAAAAAAAAGAAAGGAAAAAAGGGAAAGAAAGGGGAAAGAGGAGCAGATTACTGAGTTTAACATAAATCAAAATAGTATTATTCTCAGCCAATAATATTTTCCTCAACCTTATAAAAATATTATGTCTGTATTAATTCAAGCTTTTGTCCTGCAAAATACAATTTTAGGATCCAGTATTACTGCTTGCTAAAAAGAAAAGATGCTTGCCTTCCCTATTAGCATACCAGGCAAGCCCTTCAAAAATTCACTGCTGTAATCTAAAATAACATTACTTCCATAATCAGCTTTAAACTTAAATTTTTTTATTTCAATGCCCTTCTACACAATAAACAGAAGCATTGTTAGGATTTGGATACAAAGCACCCCCCCCAAGGGGCTCCCGTGTTGAGTGGCTTGGTTGCCAGTGCAGCAACGTTCAGAGGCAGAACTTCTGACAAGTGACTGGATCATGGGGGCTCTGCCTTCAGCCATGAATTAGTCCACTCATGGACTCAAAATCTCAACAGACTACTGCGAGACGGAAGTATTACAGATAGGGCCTAATTGGAAGAAGTAGGTAACTAGGGGTACGCTCTGGATAGACAGACTTGACCCCCAGCTCCTCATTGCCTACTCTGCTTCCTGTTGCCATGATTTGAATAGCTCTGCTCTACCACACCCTTCAGTCATGATATGGGCCTCCCCATTGGCCCCCAAACATGGAAGCAGTCTACTATTGAATGAAACTCTGACACTGTGAACCACAACCAATCATTCCTCTTTTAAACTGCTTCCCTCAAGTACCTATCACAAGAAAAACAAACCAACAAAGAAGCCTAACACAAACCTTTATGTATCTGTGTTGTCATGCCTGAATTTTAAAATATTCTTAACAACAACAAAGTAAGAAATGCTTATTTCCTTGAGGATCCCTCAGTAATTCAAGTGACTTACATATAATCTTGGTAAGTTTTCTTCATTTTAATAAATATCTGTAACCTATGTTCCTAGAAAGTACAAGTCCAACTCCCATATTTAACTTATTAACAACGCAAATTCAAAGTAACTGAGATTAAGAACTGCTAAGATAGTGCAGTATCCTAGCTATGTAGCTTTACACAAATTTCCTACCTTTTCTTCATCTTGATTTTCTCATCTATAAAATGGAGAGATAAACATTACTGGCTCCTAGGATTATTGAGAGGATTGAAACATGTAAGACAATGAAAGCACTTGGAAACCTAGACACACACACTCACACTCACACACATACACACACACACACACACAGGGAGAGAGAGAGAGAGAGAGAGAGAGAGAGAGAGAGAGAGAGAACACACACAGAGATACCACACACACACACACACACACACACACACACACACACACACACACATGGGGGGGGAGGGAGGGAGAGAGAGAGAGAGAGAGAGACCACACACAGAGAGATAGCACACACACACACACACACACGCACACACACACACACACACACACACACACACATGCACACTCTTATACAAGCTCAAACAACCTTAGCTGCTGCCATCAACTATGTTACTACCTCACTCACTCAAGACACTGAAATCCTTGACTGTAAATTAGGCAGGACTAAAGGTACACAAAAAGTGACAAATAATACATTAACAGTATGAATTTATGTACTATGAACTTCATTTCTTTCTCATTGTGTCAAGCAAACATTTGCTTTCTAAATGGTCTAAATACCGTGCATATGCAATAACACACCTTAAAGTCCTAAAAAAAAAAGCAAGCACAAATAACAGAACAAATATTATTTTTATGGCTACAAGGGTGATTAAATAGAAAGACTGTCCAGGAAAGAACAGAACACAAACCCCAGAAGGAACACGCACACCATGTACATGGACCCAATTTTTCTCTTCTCAAATGTCAAATAGTCTACCATCTGGAAAATAATCACTATGATGAAAAGAAACCACAGTAACAAAAGCTAAAGCACACAGTGTTGCTCAGCCACCACTGTCCAGGGGAGTGCCTAGCAGCTGACAGCGGAGCTAACAGGCTTTTTATCCTAGGCAAATAACCTTTCTAATCCTCCTTTTTCCCACCTGTAAAATACCTGCCTACCTTGTGGAGTTTTCAAAATATTCAATAATATAATGTATATAAAGTGCTTGCCACACACAAATGTTAACTCTTTTTTCTCTAACCCAGTTAACTGGTCAAACATCTAAATTATTTTTTTAATATTTTATTTATTATTTTTATTTTATGTGTATGAGTATATCACCTGCATGTATGTGAGTGCACCCATGCCATGCAATGCTGTGGAGGTCAGAAGACAGCATCAGCTTCCCCTGGAACTGGAGTTAAGGACGGTTCGTAGCCGCCATGTGGGTGCTGGGAATTGAACCTGGGTCCTCTGCAAGAGCAGTCAGTGCTCTTAACCGCTGAGCCATCTCTCCAGTGCCCAAACATCTAAATTCTTTAAGCAGGCTCATCATTATCAGTGTTCTGGTCCTTCTAGTGGCTACAGCAACAAGCTCACAAAGGGCATCATTAAACACCAGATGAAATGACATAAAAACTAAAAACGAATTGTGTCTATGGTCCTGCTATGAACTAACTATATTTGAGCTCTTCAAATGCAGTTCATCACACACACACAAAAAAAATGACAATTCTATATAGTTAGTACCAAGTACATTCCCTACATTTCCCTGAATATTAATTGCCTATATAACAGCAGAACGACTCAGCCCCCCAAGTCTCTAACTGAAGGGAGGTCTGAGCCATGACACTTGGTGAAGTCAGCCAAGTGCAAATATTTTACTTCAATAACTGCACACATGGGTAAAATGCTTTCCCCAAACAAAAGCACTCTACTTCAAAAGTGCTTCATACATTTGACATTTAAGATGTGCCAACTCCCTAGAATTGAATGTACTGCTTTATCGTTGGAAAAGTTAAAAAAAAAAATCTCAACAATACAATGTATGTTTGGATTGTAACACACTCATGAAGTAGCAGATTAGCATTCCTACAGTAGACATTTAATAAATACCAAGTGATTGCTAACATAACTATAAATATGCTAGCATTACATCTGGAAAATGTTCAGAACAATGTTTTCAGATATCTCTGACTGAATAACATACATTTACAATTCAATATTTGTTCTCGTCTTTATTTGAAGAGAAGGACCTTTTAATTCAATGCTAGATAACACAGCTAAGAATACCATTTCAGTTCACTGAAATGTCTAGAAAGGATTTCAAGAGAGTAAAATGAAACTGTTCCCATTCTTCACATTCAGTAAGACTGCAAGAGAGACACCTACAGACAGGGAGGAGGCTGGGGGAGGGCAGCTGTGTCCAGGCATAGGAACTATGCTAGATAACAGAGGACAGAATGTTCTGTGGGAGAAACTCACACAGCACACATCAACCAAGAAAGCAGGGCATTACCAGTGTGGTGGATAGGTTTAGTATCAACTTGACACACCTAGGTTGAGGGAGCCTCAATTGGGGAATTGCCTCCATTGAACTGCCCTGTGGCCATGTCTGTGGGGCATCTTCTTGATTGCTGTGTGATGTGGGAGGGGCCAGCCCACTATGGGTGGTGCAACCCCCTGGGCAGGTGGGGCTGTGCTGCATAAGAAAGCAGGCTGAGCAGGGGCCAGGGGAGCAAGCCAGTAAGCAGCTTTCCTCCATGGCCTGTGCTCCAGCTCCTGCCTCCAGGTTCTTGGGCTCCCTGACGAACTGTGACCTGAGAGATGTAAGCTCCTCCCCAGGCTGGTATTGGTCAGAGTGTTTTGTCACAGCAATGAAGAAACAAACTAGGACAACCAGTAAATTACATTTTTTTTTTTTTTTTTTTTTTTTGAGATAAGGTCCCCCCAGCTGGTCTGGAACTCACTAAGTAGATCCACCAGCCTCTGCCACCCCAGTGCTGGGATTAAAGGTGTTCACTACCATGTCCAGCCTCTTCCTTAATAATTTTATGTAACAAAGAACTATTTTAAAAAATTGGGGGGCCTGGAGAGATGCTCAGCAGTTAAGAGCACTGACTGCTCTTGCAGAGGACCCAGGTTCAATTCCCAGAACCCACACTGTAGCTAACAAGCATCCTAACTCTAGTTCCAGGGGCTCTAATGCCCTCTTCCGACCTAATAAAACATATTTTTTTAATTGTTTCTTTACACCTTAGAAAAATCACAGCATTTTCTTGTGTTTGAAAAAACTCAAATGTGTCTCATAAAATGCTCATCTGATTAAAGACAAAAGAATTACCTGGACAAATAACTGACAAAAGAATGCTAACCTCTGAATAGTAAATTTTGAGAGGGGTGAATGCAAAATCTAATTGGGCTCTTGGGATCAAATTGTTAATGTTTTCTTTAAAAGAAGAGTTGAGGGCAACAACAAATGTTTTTAACTGTAGATTGCCAAAGGCTTTGAATATTCTTTTTGTTTGGTTGGTTGGTTTGGTCTGGTTTTTCGTTCAATTTTTGTTGTTTGTTGTTTTGTTCTGTTTTTTCACAGGATATCCCTAGCCCAGCTGCCTGGAACTCACTATGTAGACCAGGCTGGCCTCAATCTCACAGACAGCTGCCTACCTTTGCCTCCTGAGTATAAATATTCTTAACTATAAGGCTAATTCAATATATTGAACTAAAAGACACGTCACAAGACTACTAAGAGATTTTAACCCACCAAAATTAACACTCTAGATGCATCCTCTACAATAACTTTTCCTTTATATAAGAAAATAAAAGCTTTTGTCACAGTCAGAAGTAACAAAACAAGGTAAAGTAACCAGCTTAAGAACAAAGACCCTTTTAAAACACCATTTAACAGCACATAACTGGACTCTTTGGGATAATCAAATTAAAATATCATGTTATGGGCTGGAGAGATGGCTCAGCGGTTAAGAGCCCTGACTGCTCTTGTAGAGGACCTGGGTTTGATTCCCAGCACCCACATGGCAGCTATAAACCGTCCTTAACTCCAGTTCCAGGGGAATCTGAAGCCCTCTTCTGACCTCCGAGGCACTGCACAACATGGGTGAACTCACATACAAGCAGGCAATACACTCATACACGTAAAATAAAAATAATAAATTTTTTAAATGTTATGGCAAAATTAGAAAACATGCAGAAAATGTTTATTGACACAATCCTTCTTTTATACCTTAAAAATATCAGACACAAAATGTAGATTTTTCCTGGTATTAATAAAACCTAAATGATATACAGAATTATGTAACTTAAAAGGTTATGGAAGATAAGCACAGAAGATGTCTAATAAGCTGATGTTCATGGAACTTGAAACTAAGCTCTAATTATAAAAAATAATCTTAAAGGTTCATTTACTATCCCTTAAACCAATACTTTAACAAAAAAATATGGTTCCAATGTGAGTATTCTTTTCCTCTTCTGATTCTATCACAATTATGTATAAAGAAAAGATTTCTGTACAAGAAGAGAAGAAATAGAGAAACGAGTGTCATTGTAGTTCTTGGGTAGAACGGGCAAGGAAGAGAACAGTTCACAGCTCAGTTCATTTTAATTTCAGTCTGGCTCCAATTTTTATTGAACTGAATTCTGCAGCCTTTAAAAAGCCACCACCATAGCTGAGACTCATTCTTATTGACCTATAAAATGAGAGGACTGGGCCATAGCTTTCAAGTCCCTTCCACCTCTAAAACTATAACAATCTGTCTGTACCAGGAGCCATGCTACCCAACACCTGTCTCCTCTAACTGGGCCTTGTGCTGGCCAGCCCCTCCCAGTTTCCACACCCTAGTAAAAGGCTCTCTGGTCCAGCTGCTTTTCCTAAGTTGGCAAGGGCTTCACAAAGTATTTTCATCTGAGAACAGTAAAGCCATTGGAAGTATAATTTCAAAGGGTTAAAGGTAGGCCAGGAGTCATTCAGGGCATGAAATGGTTTTCAGCAGAGATATTATGACAAATCTGACATAAGCAGACACTACACTTTGAACCTTCTAAGAGTCAGATATAACTAGAAAATGATTCTGCTTAAAGCACCTGTCAAGTCATGTTAAACAAACATTGTTTGAATGTCCACTTCAAGTCCTAGTTCTCCAAGTGCAGGGTGTGACCAGAGTGGGTGTGTTATAGGGGAGACGAGGCCCTCACCTTAATCATAAGCAGCTATACAGAATCTGGCTTCTACCTATCATGCTTCTAAGGTCCACTTTGAAGGATGAAGATGGCATAGTCTTTAGAATAAAGCATTTCCAAAACCACTGCCTCAAGTTCACAGAACTGTGAAGAATCCTTACATGGCACAAGTAGCACCCGTGACCCTGTGATATACAGGGTCAGTAACACTGAAAAGGTTTAAAACCTCCTGTGAGGCCAACAAGGGCCTTGATGTGTGCTGGGGATGGGGTTACAAAGCAAGAAAGTCACTAGAGGTTACTGGAACCCCTGATTTACTTATACAAATAGAGGGGCCGAAGGGCAGACTTGTTAGTCTACGCCAACATCATGGGTGTTCCATTATTTTAAAGGGTAAAAAAACAGAGGAAAAAAAAAAAAACAACAGTAAGGGTTTGTACAAGGCAACAAGGCCCAGGACATTACTGAGGTTAGACCCTGCTCTGCCATCTCCTGCTCAGCACAGGGTGAGTGTCAGAGGGCAGCCTGGAAGAGGTTCAGAAAGTCAACTAATAGAACCTGGAGGCTCAAGAGTGTTTTGAGACCCTCCCCCAACTTCAATTCAGTATCTTCTCTGTTTTAAGAATACCAGAAAATATGCAGTAAATTATAAAAGAATATTTTAAAATAGATCATAACTAAAGTATACTTGACTTGGTTATAAGGAAAAAAAATCATATAACCAGAAGGGCACAAAGGATTAAAAATATTTTAAAATAAATACTTCATAACCTTGCTCCCTTCATTCCTTTCTAAGTTTTAGTTTCACGATTCTTAGTTCCGTATCTGACACACAGTAAGCCTTCAGTATATAAACCACTGTTTTGTCATCCTCTGAAACACTGATATATGTGGGCTAAAGACAATGGCATGAGGAAACTGAAGTGGAATCAACTATGGAATGTCTTCATTTTTTGTATCTGAATAAGAGAAGGCCTAGTGTTCTTGGAATTCACACAAATCTTAAAAATAAGAGGTCAAATCAGGCCAAGATTCTTAGCAAGCCCATAGCTTCTTTGAGTCTCCCCAACCATTGTGGATACACAAGGAAGTGCTCAAGGTCTTTAAGAGCCTCTTGGTTTTGAAAATAATAATCTCTACTACATCTTCACCTTCCTTCATTGCTCCTAAGGAACAAAATCTGTCAACTTCCAATATATATAAATCTACACATACCCAGCACTTTCACAAGGGCTTACAGCCTCATTTAAAGGACTGGAGAATTAGCTCAGCAGTTAAAAACACTTGCTGCTCTTGCAGAAGCCTGGTATTTGGTTCCCAGCACCTACACTGGGCGACTGACAACTGCCTGTAAGTCCAATTCCAGGGCATCTGATGCCCTCTTCTGAACTCCATGGGTACAGCATGTACATGATGAACATACATACACACATGCACATTAATAAATAAAAAAATAAAAAGTCCTAGATAAAGACGTTCTTTGCTCAAAGGAAAAATTTCCACAATAGGTACCAACAAAAAGGCGGGCAAGGCCAGCTGCAGATACATCATGAGTAACTTAAGTTTTCCCTTAAACCATTTCAGCACCTTGCTTCTCTATGCAAAGTCTGCTTATCTTGGTATTTCCTACTTCATCTCTGTGGTCAAAACAGACGGAAAAGAAAGGATCTGATCTTCAGTATATGGCTAATAAGCCGCCTTAGAATATTTCTTGTTCAGCTGGGTATAAAGCCTTAAGCCTGTGATTCTCGGGCCTGACTGCACATCAGAATTACCTATGATGCTTTTTGAACCAAGACTGAGGCTACTTGACAAAAAACACTGGCAGAGGTGAGGCTGGGGGGTCCCTCTCTAGTTTCTAAAAGCCTTATGTGTGGTTCTGAGGGAAAGGCAAGAATGTACTGTATTTAAGTCATTAATCTTTATCACAAAGGGTTAAAGCACTTAGAAAAGTCCAAATGATCTTTTTGGTACCCTAGAATTTAGGGTCTCCTGGTAGGTACCTACCATGAAGCTTCTCTGCCTCCCTGTTCCTCACTCTGCCCTACACAAGTACTATAATCCTGAGATTGGGCAGACTACCTTGCCAAGCATCAAGTTTGAAAAGTCACAGACTTCTACTCAACTCATTTGGGCTTTAAATTTGGATCTGTTCCCAGGAGGCCAAGCCAAAGGGAAAAAGGATCCAAATATGATCAGTTACAATTTGTGCTGTTTACAGTAACACCTAGCAGCTAGTATATAAGATAAATGATCAACAAACATTTATAGATTGAAAAAATGAAGAAGGGGGCTTAACCTTCTAATTGCATTCCCAAGGGGGTAGAGTTCATTTTTTTAAGTCAATAAAGGGGACCCCACTAATTCTACTAATCATAGAAAAAAAACCTGAAAAGACATGGGGAATAGCTGAGGAGTCATACGAATTCTATGATTGTATAAAGACTAAAAGATGTCTATCATAAAATCCAATCTCAGGGCTAGAGAGATGGCTCAGCAGTTAAGAGCAGTGGACCCAGGTTCAGTTCCTAGCACCCACATGGCAGCTAACAACTGTCAGTAACTCCAGTTCCAGGATTTACAGACCTCTTCTGACCTCACAACACAAGTGCACTTACATACATGTAGACAAAACACTCATACACATAAAATAAAAAAAATAATAAATATTAAATAATAAATATTAAAAAATAAAATAAAATCCAATCTTGCTCTCCAGATTCCTCTTATATCTTGCTGCCTGGTGTCAACTGGAGCACATCCTAGAAATGGTGCAGAGGACAGCTAGACAAACATCCAGGCTTACCACACTAAGTCAAAACAGTCCAGCTCTTCACTTTTTCAATGTGTAGAAGAAATAGAATAAGTACCAGTTCCTTAAAAATATAATTACTCTTTTAATTTTCAAAATTCCACTATTTTAATTATTCAATTGTTCTAACTAAAAATTAGATAAAAGAAGACCATCAACAAAGGATAAATTCTATATTTCAGTCATATGAACAGAAAATATACATGGTACCTTGAAAATACTTTCCTTGCTTTAGAGAGGTGTCTTGAGTTTAGCCAGCATTGAACAACCTAGCAATTTATCCTTCCATAAAGAACTATCTCCAGGTGAAGGGACCAATACATAACACTTCTGGGGACTTGCCAATATTCACATTTAAAGTCCTACATCATGGGAAACCCTGATCCTGTTAAAACCTATGCCTATGCCTCAGTAAAACACTAAGGCATTCTTGTCTCTAACAAATTTATAAGAGTGGTGGTTTATACTAAATTAAAAATAAAACACTCTCATAAAGTATGATTTGAAAATATCTGAATGGCCATACAAAAAGAAATTACAAAGCTGTGCATAACTACGAGCAAGAATGCTACAGAGAATACCAAAAGTTTATTAGGGAAACTTCTTTGCTGAGAGGATACCAAATATATGTGCGAGTATCAACACTCATTACACTAAAAAAAAAAACCAGGCTACAAGCAGCCCACATATATTTGCATACAAAGATAACCTAGTATACATAGAAAACTCAGCCAAGATTAAGAAGGAATCAACTTTAAGAGGATTTCATCTCTGTGAAGCAGTAGAAAAGCCTAACTTCAACAACAGTTTTGAGATATTGTGATAGCCTAAAGTTTCATGAGAGCCAGGAGATCTTAAAAGTTAAAGAAGTTGCACCCAAGACATACCCTGCAGGGTCCCTTTCCATTTGAATATTCCATGATAAAAGACATCTCATCTTGTGTATGGGCTCTTATAGGCAACACAAGTCAGGCCAGAGAGTTATATGATGTTCCCAGGATCTGGCTCTGGACAGAGATAAGAGTCTGACTATTCGCCATGCTCTCACCTTAATTATCCTCAGAACACTACCCAAAAGACATGGTCAGGCCAGGAAGAGAAATGACACATTCTACCTCATGTCCAGAATTTTGCTTCGTTTAACCTCAACTTTAAAAAAAAAAAAAAAGAAAAGAAAAAGAAATTTGAGTCCAGAAACTCTTGAAACTTTCATTACTTTAACCATATAACAGGAGTTTAGCTTTGCAAAAGCACTCTAAGAAAACTCAAAAACACATACTTGAAAAAGAACAAATATCTTTGTAGTTTGAGGGTACTTCAAACACAGAAAATAACTTACAAAGCAAATTATTGTGATCATCTAATTGCCCTAGTCTGGGTCTCATAAAGTAAAAGAAACAAGTGACCAGTTTAAGGATGCTAATCGTGAAAAGGCTTGGTGCTCCTTCATCCTGGTAACTTCACTCTTACAGAGATTACAAAGCCACACAGAATTCTTCAGCCATTTCTCGTTTAATCAGTATGTTAGTGTCCCTTAATCTGGGGAGGTCCTAAATTATATAAACACAAAAATCTGCTGTATTCAACAGGAAAGAGATTGTTCACGGTAGCAGGCAGAATTGTTTCTCTTTTGTTTTTTTCCCCAGATTTACTAGGGATCACAGATTTCTCTAGAACTTTCTATGTAGCCCAGATAGCCTGCAAATGCAAAATCCCTCTGTGTTGCCTCCTAAATCCTAGGATTACAGACATGTGCTCCCATACCCAGCATTAAGAGTTGCTTTTCAATCAAGCCTCTGAATTATGCTGATCCGTGTATACACCAGACCTGCACCTCCATAGCCAATGATACAGACCCTTCCCAACTCATTATCCAGATTTAGGAGTGCAGTTTATATATGTGTTGGTAACCTATACTATGCAATCTTGGCTTTACTGGTACATCTGTCTAACAAGAACCAGAGTTGTTGACATAAGGTACCTTTAGCCAAATCACTAAAATCTTCCAAGCTCTCAAATTCTTTTCCTCATCATGAGATAGGATTAGTAAACTCACATATTTTATATCTACAAAATCAACTAAAAATAAACATGCAAAAATACTTAAAAATGATACAGTTAACATTATTTAAGGTTAGTTGGCAGAAGGCATAACACTGCTCCTGGTTATCCAAGGACATATATAATCTGTTGTGAAAATCTATTAATAAAACAAATACCCAACAAATGGTCACTAAGTTCAAAAGACAAGTTGATCAAAGCTCCATAAATTAGAGACATGTAGAATTCTTCCGCACCGTAGGAGTTAGAATGAAATACTACTTAAAGTTTTACACTGGAGATCACTGGAGTGTTTCTTATGCCAATTTTATGCGTGCCTTCACAGATTTTCAAAATGAAAATGTTCTTCAGCAATTATATGCACAGTTCATCTCCCTAGTAATACTTCCATTAAAACATATTTACTTTATGCATTTCAATCTGAAAGACTCAAACACGGCACTCTATACAACCACACTTATTCAGAGAGTAAGAAAGAATGAAAAAACCCACTAAATCCACAGCCATGCAACACTACAAAGAGAAAACAAAATGAAACAAGAAATTAAAGGCAAATATTAATTTTTCAAATACAAACTAAATTGTTCACAAAAATCCTGTTTTCAAAGTTCAAAAATACCTAAATTATCATGATACTGTCAAAAAAGCAGAGAAGGATGACTTACCAAATAAAGTATAACCAAAACCTTACTGAATAATGCATAACCCAAACCCCAAGATGGAATGTTTATGTTAATTCCCGTAATCATACGAGACTAACTTAAAATTTCAGTTTTGGAATGTAGAATCGGTCCAATACAATGTGGAAGTTTGAGTGGAAATTAGGGAATGAGAAATACACTAAGGATGTTAATCTCCTGGACACGTACTATAATTCTTGCAGTCAAAAGCCTACAAAACGCTAACAAAAATTCTTTGAAAATTATGGCTGCATTTTCAGTTGACTTTAACCTTCTTTAAACTCTTGATTCTGCTTAAATTTTGATATTTAAATACAGAGACTTGACCTAAATTTAACAAAGCTAATATTTTCTTACAACAGAATAAGACTTTTTAAAAATCAGACTATTGCAGGATACAGATAATTTTTCTTTTTAAAAATTACATAACTTCTTTCTAAATGATGTCGTTACTACTCAAACACAATGTGACAAAACAGAAATGGAACTGTTGTACTTTCATCTGTTAAGATGAAAATTATTTCTTAATTTGCAGACAAATGCGTCTCAAGAATGACTTTCTGAATAAACAGACTTATCAAATACCAAACACTTCATGCTAAGCCAAAACTACCAGGTAATCCATGGTATACAACCTACAATAAGAGCAAAGGCAAGAACTCCACAACTGTTTCAAAGGCTGTTGACTTTTCTCATTCCCTTAATAATTTCTAGACTCGCCTGAGTGTAATACATCATCCAGGTTCGACTGATCAGATCCCGGAACCGTTGGAGGCATATTTACAACTATCAGGATCATATCAAGCTCCACGGGGAGGGGTGCACAGCCCATTTCATGCTCTGAAGTGTCTTCGGCAATACCCAATCTAAAGAGACATCACAGAACAGAACATCCCCAGATCATCTCTGGCCACCCCTCCCCACGCTGCCTTCTGTATTTTGCTCGTTTTCATTCATTGATTAAGTTACACTTATTTCAAGACAAAGGGGAAGAAATCTATTTGGGATGAAATTTTCAGAAAATAAATACTACAGATGAAGCCTAAATAAGTTGCTCTAAGTCGTGACCCCTTCCTTTACATACAGGCCAAAGATGATACACCCACTTGTATTCCGATCCGTGAAGCTGCAACCTGGTAATTTGCAGGAAAGGCGGGATCTTAAACCCCAAATACAGCGACTCTCCCGCAGGGAGTTAAAAATACTGTGGCTCTTCACCCAGGCGACTACAGAGATGCAGGCTCCACAACTCCAGAGGTGCGATCATGCAAATGAAGCCTACCACTCAAAAGTACAGCATCTCCAGGAGGCAGGGCTAGGGAACCGGGAAACCCCCTCGCAACCCGCAGTACTTCGCCGAGGAGTCCAAACTGCCCTGGGAGCACAGCTCCACACAGACGCGGGGGAGAAAGGAGCCAACGAGCGAAACCGCCTCCTGCGAGGCTCGGGAACAACTCCGGGATGGCTCCAGGGCGCTCGTGCTCCCCCCGCACGCGGGCTCGCGTCGCAGAGGGCGGGGCTAGAGGGTGGGCGGGGCTATCCCGGGGGCGGGGCGGAGAAGGGGGCGAAGCTAGTGCGCACGAGGGCGGAGCAAGGACGCGGGCTCACCTTGCGCAGGGTGCCAACCGGGTCGTCTCAGCGGCTAGCCGCGGGCTCGCGGGTCGCGCCGCCCCAGCGCCTCGAGTGAGGTCCCTCCGTTCCGGCTCTGCAACAGGCGCTAGCAGCTGCAGGCAGCGCCTGAGCGCTCGCCGTCTCGCCATCTTGGGGGTGAGCCGTCGCCCCCGGCTTCCTAGCCGCCGCCAGGTCCACGCACACCCCCACCCCTGGTAGCCAGATTACTCTCTGATTGCGACCTTCGACCTGGCATCCCGCGCACCCCGCAGCCCGGCCTTTACCAAGATGGCGGGCCCCGGCCTCTAGGCCATTGGCGCGGCGGGTCGGAGCCCCTCCCGACGAGACCCGCCGCATACTCTGTTGAGCCGCACCGCGATGGCCAGGCTCCAGACCAGCCATCACTTCCAGGGCACGTCGACACATTCCTGGACATCAGACACAGTTGCTTAAACCAGTAGAATCCTTTGCCCCAGTGGGCTTTTCATAGCCCGTTCAACATAGAAAAGCATGGCATGCAGCCCTTGGCTGCAAGAGCATGGCTAGAAACACAGTGTCTCTAGCAGGTGTTGAGTATCGATGGCCGCACTGCCTGTTGTAGTGTACATTTAAAATGAGGTCAGTCTCTTGGTACTTAAGTTGTCTTCCTAAATTTGTGGCCAGCTAAAATCCCAGGATAAGACCAAACAACATAAAATTGTGATTCCGAATTTCTTCCTAGATTTACTTTTTTTTTTGTCCTTTTGAGACAGGGTCTTCCTATAGCCCCAGCTGTCTCGCTATGTTTTAAACATAAGATTGAAATTATTTCAAGAAATAAAAGGGCATATATAATTCAGTGATAAGTGGTTAGGGGGGAAAAATATTAAAGTTCCCCCTGGGATGTCTACAGAGACCAAAAATGAAATAGGCTGTCTGAGATTGTCTTGACAAAAAAGCAAAAGGAAAACCAGGCACCAATGCAGATATGGTAGGAAAGTGGAAGCCAAGCTAGTCTGTGTTTGAAAAGTGACTGGAACCAAATAATACTGCAAAGCATCTATTGTATACTTTATCTCCTCAGGCTAGCTTGCAGTTGTTGATGAATTTTTTTGACTGTAGTGTGACTAACAACTCCTTGCACCTAGATGGGGGTTGAGCCTGCACAAGCTGAGTAATACTTGGCATGCATCAACAAAATTAAAAAATTTAAAAAGTAACAGCACTACAAACCCAGAGAGAAAAGTGAAGTTACTACACAGAAACTCTTCGTAGTGTTTTTGGCTAAGGAACTTAAAAACCATTTTCTTTACTTATTTTTTGCTGCATGTATGGAAGTGCACCACATGCATGCAATGCCTGTGGAGGACAGAAGAGGTGATGGATACCCTGGAACTGAAGTTATTGATGGGGTCCTTAGCTGCCATGTGAGTGCTGGGAACTGAGCTCCTGCCCTCTGCAAGTGTAGCCAATTCTCTTAACCACTGATCAATCTCTCTAGCCCCTGCCAAGGAACTTTTCAACTTGAAAATTATTGCCATTATTTCTGTCAGTCATGAAATCATTTCATTCATATATATATATATATTTATTTATTTGATGGATATGTATTTTTATACCATTTGAATAAGTTTCAGATGTTAAAATACTTGAATGGTTCAGCTGACTCACCTAAGATACTACTTTCATATCCACAATATCATGTCATATCTAAAAAAGCAACGATTCCCTCATGTCACTTAATGTTCAGGCCATACTCAAGATTCGTGATTTGACCAGAAGGTCTTATACCTGTTTGGGGTGTTCGCCGTTGTGATTGTTTTTCTGAGCTAGGATACTACCTAGACTCACATACTACATTTGCTTGTTTCAAGGACCCTAAGAACCAGCTAGAACAGCCACCTGATACTTTCTAAGTAGATTGTCATCCAAAGAAGACAGATAGGCTTTTAAGTTAAAAGGCATTTACTTGGAGGTCTTAGAATTACAATTCAAAGAAGCATATATTCTAGTAAAAACTAGAGCACCTCCCATTTGGGAAAGGTTTCGGGGTCCTTTTAAAGGTTAAAAAGGGGAAGTTTAATGAGTTAGGTTGCTTGTCAAGAAATATGATTGGAGTAACAGTTTACTTCTGCAACTCATTAATCAATCACAGACCAGCTTGAACCATACCAGTGTTCTAGAAAATAGTTTATACAGTCATTACCATGTTTCTTCTGGGCAACAAAAAAAGACTTTTCTTTTCGCATGTCAGCAAGTTCATAGAGTGATCACTTCAGCACAAGATGGGAGTGTGTGGGTCAGAAAATGGAGCCAACTTTCTCATTATCATACAGTTATCATGGAGAGAAATACTCTGAGGGTGTTCTTCCTTGAGAGCTGGTGCTTTAGATAAACACGTCTTTGTGTGCACCAAGAAAGCCTAAGAGGAATAACTACTTATAACACAGCATTGACATTATAAGTGAAGAAGTGAAGCAGTGTTGAGTAACGTTTGTTTTCCTAACTCGTGAAATACTAATGTAAGTTTTAGAATTGTGTAGGAATTAGCTGTTGTATTCCCTAGACAAATGGAAAGAAGCTAGTCAGTACAGTTTCTGCCATGCAAGTCAAAGCCTCTCTAGCCTGCCCCACTTCACAATACAGAACAAAATGAACATTGCACCCTAAGCATTTTATGGTTTAATTTTAGACTCTGACCTGCTGAACTGAATGAGAGTTATTTGTCTTTCCCATGTGTGCCACCGCTAAGAAGTGAGGTACTCAGAGCATAATGGTAACTGCTTTCTGAGTTGTTAATAATTTTTAAGTGTTTATGTCATAAAGGAGTAAATTCACAAAAGTCCCTAAAAGTGGCTAATGGCCAATATAATTTTTGCTCCTGGAGACCTGCACTAGAAAACGCTTTCTAGAGGGCTTTGATTCAGCTGTATTTATAGCAGCACCCAGTCTAAGATTTCCTCATCATTAAAAATAAATACATAGCCGGGTGTGGTGGTGCATGCCTTTGATCCCAGCACTCGGGAGGCAGAGGCAGGCGGACCTCTGTCAGTTCAAGGCTGGCCTGGGCTACATAGTTCCAGGACAGCTGAGGCTAGTGGGAAACCCTGTCTCAAAAATGACAAAAATAAATAAATGAATAAATAAATAAATAATGCTAGTGACAACAGGAATTCACTTGGGCAGCTCAATTCTAATGACTGTCCTCCATTAACTGTCTTTGACCTGAGAAAACACCCCTTCTACCTCCCTGACCCTCTCAGCCCTAACTCCCCATTATAGCTGTAGTATTCTGTTACTCTAAAACACATTTGGGGAGTGTGTGTATATCACTCAGAACATCCCAAACCATCTTACTCATCTATACGCCCACTTCCCAGATGGCACCCTCCCATAGAAGAGATCACATCTTAAGACAGAAAGCCAGAGACTGATTCAGAGGTCATTTGGTCATTTTTTTAAATAAATAATTTATTGAAAATTTCATATAAGGTGTTTTGATCAAATCCATGCCCAATCCCTCCCCTCCAACTCCTCCCATATCTCCCCATCACTTTTTTATGATAACTTCATGTATTCTTTCTCCTTCTTTGATTTATTTAATGGGGCTTTTGGCTACTCTAACATTCCCCCTTGTGAAGAGGTAACCCTAAAATCTTTTAAGGATTAGATAAAAGCTCCCAAATATTTTCAACATTTTCGGCCATTGGAACAGAGTAGGTTGCTAACAGGCCCAAGGACATTTTAAGATTATGTCTATATTATTTTTGTCTCATCCTTTATATATCATAACAAACCTAAACACTTGCTTAGGCTTTCTCATTTTTTCTGCTATTTTGGAAAATATCTCCATTCTCATATCCTTTTAACATCTTTTACATTCTCATTTTCTTTTTTTTTAAAGCTAATTATAAGACATAACAGCATTAACAAATTTTCCATCTGTTGTGAGACTTCTTTTCCTGGGGATGCTAAGCAATGATTCTTCCCTTTCAAGATTCTAGTATCAAGCCAATGTTTGATTAAAGTTTTACTGGGGAACTAATGAATTTATTGCTCTTACATATCAAGACAACTGAGGGGTTGCTGAGCAGTATGTATGAACTGAGGGTATGCACACTGGAAAGTCTTTACCCAGCATGGGTCATGCCTCCTCTTCCTAGCCTTCCCCAGATTGTATACTTTAGCCCTCCCAAAATCCAGCAGGCCATGTGTGATTAGGGTCAAATAATATACAGTTGGTTGGTAAGAGGGGCTAGATACTCAGGTGAGGGTCCAATGACCCTGCTTGGCCCTCCTCTAATAAATGAGCACAACCATCAACCATCCCAATTGTGATGATGTTTAGCAATCAGCCTCAGCTGAAGTTGTGATGATGGTAGTTATTTCATGCAGAAGGGACTGCTGTATAGCATCACCCCGCCTCCCCCTGGTAGCATCTGTTCCCTACTGCCTCCCTCTTTCAGGTTCTTTCTTTTCCTTCACCTCCACGTATCCTTTCTCTTTTCCTGGCTCCTGGTGTTACATCAGAATATATATACTCATATGTAAGGGATTGTTGCTGCAATCTGCAAATGAGGAAAAACATACATCACTTGCTTTTCTGCATTTGTGTTACTTCACTTAGTATAACACTCTCTAGCTCCGTCCATTTCCTGTAAATTTCATTATTTCGTCTTTCTGTACTGTTGAATAGAATTTTATTGTGCAAATATACCACATTTTTGTTAACCACTCGTCAGTTGAGGGGCCCTTAGGTTGCTTCCATCACATAGCTATGGTGAAAAGAACAGCATTGAATCTATATATTGCTTTTGGTAGGATGGTCATTTTCACAATATTAATTCTTCTAATCCATGAGCATGGGAAGTCCTTCCATCTCCTCAATCTCTTCCTTTAACAATTTAAAATTTTCATTGTAGAGATCTTTGATGTGTTTGGTCAGATTTTTCCAAGATATTTTATATTTATTTATTTGTTTGTTTGTTTGTTTGTTTATTGCAGCTATTATGAATGGGAGCATTTCCCTGTATTTTTTCTCCAATTGCTTGTTATTGGTATATAGAACGGCTACTGGGTTTTGTAGATTGATTTTATAACTTGCCACTATACTGAAACTGTTGATCAGTTCTAGGACTTTTCTGGTGGAACTTTTGGGATCTCTTAGGTATAGTATCCTGCCATTGTCAAAAAGTGATAGTTTGACCTCTTCTTTTCCAATTAGTACTCCTTTAATTTCCTTCTCCTGTCTTATTGCTCTAGCAAGAGTTTCAAGCACTATGTTGAAAGGCGTGGACATCTTTGTCTGGTTCCTGATTTTGATGGGAATGCTTCCAATTTTTCTCCATTTAGAATGATGTTGTCTGTGGGTTTGTTATATATGGCTTTACTTATGTTGAGGTATGTTCCCTCCAGTCCAATTCTCTCTAGGACTTTGAACATAAATGCATGTTGAATTTTGTCAAAGGCCTTC
>NW_008335967.1:6507698-6529471 GCF_000622305.1 Nannospalax galili | reverse complement strand
TTTTGTCTTTGAGTCCATTTATATGATTAATGATGTTTATCGACTTGTGTATATTGAACCATCCCTGCATCTCTGGGATAAAGCCTACTTGATCACGGTGAATGATCTTTTTGATGTGTGTCTGTATGCAGTTTGCAAGTATTTTGGGGAGAATTTTTGCATGTATGTTCATTAAGGATATGGGTATATAGTTTTCTTTCTTGATTGTGTCTTTATCCGGTTTGGGTATTAGAGTGATGCTGGCTTCATTGAATGAATTTGGGAGTTCTCGCTCTGTTTTTATCATTTTGAATAATTTAAGTAGTATTTGTTTAAGGTCTTCTTTAAATGTCTGGTAGAATTCTGCTGTAAATCCATCAGGGCCTGGGCTTTTTTTAGTTGGGAGGCTTTGTATGACTGTTTCAATTTCCTCATATGTTATGGGGCTGTTTAAGCTGTTGATCTCTTCTTGGTTTAACTTTGGTGGTTCCCATGATTTTACATATCCATCTATTTCTTTTAAATTTTCAAATTTGGTAGTGTATAGGTTTTTAAAATATTCCCTTTTAATGATCTAGATCTTTTGGGTGTCTGTTGTGATGTTTCCCATTCAACTCTGATTTTGTTGATTTGTATTTGCTCTTTTTTTTCTTTTGGTTAACTGGGCTAAGGGTCTGTCCTATCTTGCTTAGCTTTTCAAAGAACCAGCTCTTAGATTCATTGATTCTTTTTATTGTTTTCTTTGTTTCTATTTCATTCATTTCTGCTCTGATTTTTGTTACTTCTTCTCTTCTGCTGGGTTTGAGTTTCATTTGTTCTTGCCTTTCCAGGGTCTTGAGTTAACAGTGTTAGGTCATTTATTTGGGCTCTTTCTAATTTTTTAATGTACGCACTTAGAGCTATAAACTTCCCTCTTAGGTCTTCTTTTCAGGTGTCCCAGTTTGTGTTGTGTTGTATTGTATTGTCCTTTTTGTTGAATTCAGGGAATTCTTTTGTTTCTTAATTTCTCCTTTGACCCACTTGTTGTTGAGGAGTGTGTTCTTCAATTGCCACGAGTTCGTGTAGTGACTAGGGCTTTGTCCAGTGTTGATTTTGAGTTTTATTGCTTTGTGGTCTGATAGAATGCATGGAATTATTTCAATTTTTTTTTTGTATTTGTTGAGGCTTGTTTTGTGTCCCAGTATGGTGTCAGTATTCATACTCTGAAAACTAAAATTGATAAGTCAAGGAAACATTCTATGACAGTAAAAAGGTAGATCAAGCTAAAACTATTGTAGATAGTAAATAGCTAACCAGGGTTGGTGAGATGGCTCAGCAGGTAAAGACAGCTGCCACCAAGCCTAATAACCTGACTACTATTACTGAGTTGGGGTTAATCTGTGTCTTAAAGTCCTGTAGTGTTGTTTTTATGAATTTGGGTGAACCAGAATTTGGTGCATATATGTTAAAGATTGTAATATCTTGGTTTTAAATTTAGGGCGTTAGATTTGGCAGCAAGTGCCTTTACCTGCTGAATCATCTTGCCACACCTTGCAACACCTGCTTGTTTGTTTAGTGCCATTTGCTTGGAATATTCTTTTCCATCCTTTTACCTTAAGGTAACGCCTGTCCTTGAAGGTAACTGGGTTTCTTGCAGACAACAAAGAGATGGATTTTATTTCTTAATCCATTCACTTATCCTGTGCCTTTTGGCTGGGGCATTCAGTCCATTGATATTCAAGGTTATTATTGAAAGATGTGCATTGGTTGCCATCATTTTGATTGCTGTTTGTGTTCTCTGTCTAATTTTGTGTTTCCTTGATTATACCTTTCTTTATTTTCTTTCATTGCCCCTGGGGTATAGTTGTTTCTCTCTCTGCTCTCTGTATTGCTTTTACTTTTCTTTGAAGGGCTGGTTTTGTGGACATGCTTTCTTTCAGGCTATTTGTGTCATGGAAGATTTTTCTTTACCCCTCAACTGTTATAGACATTTTTGCTGGGTAAAGTATTCTGAGCTGGTATCTATTGTCATGTAGAAATGGAAACATCTTGATCCAGACTTTTCTGGCTTTCATAGTTTTCATTGGTAAGTCGGCTGTAATTCTGATGGGCCTTCCTTTGTATGTGACTTGTTTTTCTTTTGCTGCTTTCAATATTCTCTCTGTGTTCTGTACATTTACTGTTTTTACTATTTCTTTTCTGATCCTATTTGGTGTTCTATGTGCTTCCTGTATTTGTATGGTCATGTCTTTCCTTAATTCCAGGAAATTCTCTTCCACAGTCCTGTTTAAGATCTGGTCAACACCGTTAACCTGAAATTCTTCTCCTTCCTCTATTCCTATGACCTGTAGATTTAGTCTTTTCATGGTGTCCCACATCTCTTGCATATTCCATTCCTGTGTTTTTTTAAATTTTCCATAATCTTTGCTTGAGTGGTCCAATTCTTCAACTTTATCCTCCAGTGTTGATATTCTGTTTTCCATTTCATTCATTCTAGTGGTGAAGCTTTCCCCTGTTGTTATTGAGTTTTGTAATTCCTTCTTCATTTCTGCCTGAGTTTTCTTCAATATTTTTCTCTTTTGTGAATTCCTTCAGAAGTTTATCCCTATCTTTTTTTAGTTCTTTGATTTGTTTGCTCACATGTTCTTTAAATTCATTGAATTCCTTGATCATGTTTATGACTGTTCTTTTAAATTCAGTGTCCTGGGTTATCTCTAGGGGGTTCTCCTTGTAGAACTCTTCTACAGGATTGGTGGAGTTTGGTGGCGACATAGTGTTTTGGCTTTCCATTTTATTATTCTTTTGTTGTGATTTTAGCATGTGAATTTCTTTGGTTGCTTCTGATTATAATGTGAGAATTAATTTGAAGTATGCTTCCATTTGTATTATCTGGGTGCCTAGATCCTTTCTTAACTGGTTATGTAAGCTGGTTGGTACAGGGTTCAGGTTCTCTCAAGTTTAAGATGGAGGGAACTGATGGCTTCAGATCAGCTATTCAGGAGTATCCACAGAAGCCCAGTTCAGGTTCCAGTTAGGTACACTCAGCCTTCCTTCACCACATGGAAGCAGGATATGGGCACTCGCAGACAGTCCACCCTCTCAGATGTCTGCTAGGATCTCAGCCTTAGCCTACCAAAGCCAGATCTGCCCTGGGGCCTTAGGAGGGGCCTCATGAAATCCCAGGTAGGGGGATGGGTGTGGCACAATTAGGGGAAGCTCACCACTATGTGGAGGCAGGATCGGGGTTCTCAGGCAGTCCCCTGCCTTCTCACCTCCTCTGTCAGGGAGAGCCCAGAGGAGCCCAGAAATTGGCACTCTTTGGCAGTCTGCTGAGATCAGAGCCCCTACAACAATGGAGGTCAGAATCCACCCTCTCAGGCTGTCTACTAGGATCAAAGTTTGGTCTTATAACAGATTTGCTTTCCTGACAGCTCAGGGGTACCATGAGAGCTACCTGGAGTCCTTCTGAAGGCAACTCCCTCACAACATAAAAACTTCTCACCAGGCCCTCACAAGTTCCACACCATCTCCTGACATGGCCATCTTCAGGTCCAGGCTTCAAACATACGAACCCTTGGAGACCAATCTATAATCAAACTATGGCAGCTAGGTTATATGGTACTTTCTTTATTTTGAGGAACCTTTGCTTTTTTCCATAGCAATGGCACCATGTTATAGTGCACAAGGGCCCAATAGCTCCACTTCCTTACCAATGTTTGTTATTCTTTTTACTGTAGCTGTCATAATGAGTGAGAGGTGATAGCTATTACAATTTATTTGCATTTGTTTGTTGATTTGTGATATTGAGAATCTTGTGTTGGCCATTTACATATCATCTTTGGAGAAATGTCTAACTCTTTACCATTTTAAGTCAGCTATTTGACTTTTTTGTTGAGTTGTAGAAAATTCTTATCCCGTATGTTTACTGCTAACTTCTTTTTTAAAATTTTAATAAGCTCTTTATTATTTTTATTTTATGTGTATGTGTGTATTGCCTGTCTTGTACCTAAGTGCACCATGTCATGCAATGTCTGTGAAGGTCAAAAGAGGGCGTTGAATCCCCTGGAACTGGAGACACAGTTGTTAGCCACCATGTGGGTACTGAGATTCAAACCTGGGTCCTCTGCAAGAGCAGCCAGTGCTCTTAACTGCTGAGCCGTCTCTCCAGTCCCATAGTTACCTTTTCTATTTTGCTTTTATTGCCTGTACTCTTAGGGTCATCTCTAAGAAAACATTACCAAGACAAGATCAAGAAGCTTTTCCTTTATATTTTTTCCTAAGAGTTTCATAATATAAGTTGTCTGTTTTTATATAAATATTAAGTTTGCCTCCTGATTTTATGATTTTAAGTTTACCATCATTTTGTGTTTACAGTTTAATTTAAGGTAGGGGGGGACAAAAAGAAAAATAACATTTGGTGACACCTGGAAACCATGTGGAATTCTAGTTTTGGTGTTCATGAGTAAAGTTTTGTTGATATACCGACCCAACCATTTATTTACATACCGCTTTTGCAGCACAGCAGCAAACCAAGAAACCTAAAATATTTCTTCTCTGACCCTTTACAGAAAGTTAATGACCCATGTATTGAAACACTTTTACTATAGTTTGTCAAATATATTGGAGAATAAAAAGAAAAGATAAAGTATAAGAGGGATATGACTCTATGTACCTACCAGAATTATATGAGGACCTGGATTTGAGCCTCAGCACTGCCCAAAAATAAAAAATAAAAAGTATAGAATCAAGAATTCTAGGATAGGCTCAAGAGTTCGAGGACAAGAGCTGTGTTGTCAGTGTTCTGCTTGAAGGAAAGAAACATTAGAGAAAAAGGTTCTCCAAAGTTTTCTTCACTTTTTAAAATTTATTTTTATTATGTGTATGAGTGTTTTACCTGAATGTATTTAAGTGCACCCATGTACGCGATGCCCAAGGAGGCCAGAAGAGGGCATTGGATCCTCTGGAACTGCAGTTACAAATGGTTGTAAACTGCCATGTGGGTGCTGGGAACCAAAGCTGGGTCCTTTTCAAGAGCAGCCAGTGCTCAGAACTGCTAAGCCATCTCTCCAGCCCCTGTAGACGTATTTTAAAAATATAATAACAAAAATAAAAATTGTGGGGGCTAGAGAGATGGCTTAGTGGTTAAGAGCACTGGCTGCTCTTGCAGAGGACCTAGGTTTGGTTCCCAGCATGCACATGGCAGCTAACAACTATCTGTAACTCCAGTTCCATGGGGTCCAACACCTTCTTCTGACTCTGTGTGCATTGCATGACATGGATACATTAACACACATTCAGGCAATACACTCATACACATAAAAGAAAGACAATAACTTTAAAACATTTTAAAAAGTCAAATATAGTTTTGATTAATAAACTGAATAAGCTCTATCAATACCAACAACCCAAGATACCCACTTTCTGATTCCTAGAATCTGTGAATGTTAATTTATATTGGAAAAAAATGTTTTGCAGAGTGATTAAAGATCTTATGTTAGAGAGGTTAGCCTGAATTACCCAGGTGGGCCCTAAAGGTAATCACAAGTATCTTTATAAGAACAAGGTAAGAATGAGACAAGGAGGAGAAATGACAACAGCATAGTCTCCTTTAAGCAGTTTTTTTAAGTCTGACAATAGTATATATATATAAAACATTGTTATACTTGGGGCTGGAGTGTAACTCAGTGGTACAGCACTTTCCTAGCATGTGCAAGGTCCAATTTCTTAGCAACACACACACATACACACACACCATATACATAGACATATACTACATATATCAAATTAACATAAAGAGTAGGCACAGGTCTACAGATCTAAACTCCTTATTATGACTTCCAGACTAAGCTCTGGAAGCCTGGTTTCTTGGCTTCGTAGGACCAAGTTACAAATGGATGCCAGAAACTATGATCACAGAGAAAGAATTGAAAGAGATTACCAGGAACAAGTCATTAGTGGCCCAAAGCCTCACACACACACACACACACACACACACACACACACACACACACACACCTGAGCTCGTATGTATATCATTTCTGTTTGGAACTTTCTTTGCAGGCTTTTACTTCCATATAATTCAAATCAAAAATTGTTACATTTAAGAGACTCTTCCACCTTCCCAAAGTAGAATGTCTTCTCTGTATCAGCCTGTTCACAGATCTTTTTGAAAAAAATTTTTTTTTTTATTTTTATGTGTATGAGTGTACTGCCTACACGTATGTAAGAGCACCTATATCGTGCAATGCCCACAGAGGTCAGAAGAAGGCATTGGATTCCCCTGGAACTGGAGTTACAGAAGGTTGTTAGCCACCATCCATGTGCTGGGAATCAAACCCAGGTTCTCCACAAGAACAGCCCATATTCTTAACCACTGAGCCATCTCTCTGGCCCCATGTTCACAGCTCTTTTAAGGCAGTTGTCAAAATATAGTGTGACTATTTCCATTTCTGTTTTTCAACCAGAATGTGGACTACTCATATGCAAATATTCTGATCCATAATTATTCCTCTAGCACCTATTTTGTGCTTGGCACAGACACTCATGTCTGTGGACTGAATAAATAGATGAACAATTATTCCCTGAATTCAGAAGGGCCTACTTGGGGGTAATAAGGGTGAGACGTACAAAGGACTGAAGGTGAAAGACAGTGGGACAGGAAATTCATGGTTCAGCAAGACATCCAGAGCCCTGTAGGGAAAAAAAGGTTTTAATTTTCATGATGTTTAATTCAAGGCTAGCCTCGAATACTCATTGTATATGCAATTTAGCATGTCTCTTGACCTTGCTTCAAAGTCAGATTCTAAGTGGAGTTAACAGTATGAGCTACCTCTCAGAGCAATCTGCTGATTAGACGCTCTTACCAGGGATGGATGGCAAGCAGCCATACATGATTTGTCAGCTCTGCATCCCTGCACAGCTCTAGGCAGAGGGTGACAACTTTAGAATTTTATAGCAGCTAGTTAACGATTCTGTCCTTATGGATGTTTCTGAGTAACAGCTCATAAAACTGTACACATTCAGCTTTCCTTCTTGGGCACTAAAAACACCACCCAAACCCCTTGGGAAATGCAGACATATCTTTTTTCTTCAGAAAAAGGACACAGGACAAACCTACTCTAAAAACCTCCTTCCTGTAGAAACAAGGATGCAAAACCCTAAAAATGAATGAAAGTACTCTTTCCTCACTATATAGACTGATACCAATTTACAATATACCTTTGATCATGCATCATTCCTTATGGCCTAATTGGTTCTATGTGGTCCTTTAATAATTTATACTATTTCCCTGTACTGTTTAGAATTTTATATTTAAATCTGTTTTTTAAGGTACTACTTACTGAATCTTTTCAGAGACTATGCTGTGTTTTACAGTTCTCATTCAATCGTCAACAACCTCAAACACTAAGCTTTACTACACTCTTTTCCTATAGGAGGAAGCTTGGTTTTAGACAAATTAACTGTCCTGCAGGCAGCAGGCTCTAAAGTGTGGAATGAAGAGGTCCTATAATAGACTACCCTCTTTCTTGGTTTCCACAGTTCCCATGTGATATTACATCACTTGAGATATATCATACAGCAATCAACAACAACTTGTGAGGAAAAATGAAATAAAGCATTATTTCCAAAGTCAAAGTAGCCACAATGTCCATTGAAAAGAAAAGTGCTATTGATTGGTTCACACCCCCACACACCCCTAAATCCATATATTACAGCTCTAAGTCACAATGTGACGTTGCTTGGATATAGGTCTTTAGGAGGTAACTAGGGTTAAATGAGGACCAAAATTGTGAAATACAATCCCATAGGATTTTTGCCTTATAAAAAGAAGAGAGGAAGCCGGGCATGGTGGCGCACGCCTTTAATCCCAGCACTCGGGAGGCAGAGGCAACTGTCTTCCAAACCAAACAACTGCCATCTTCAGGAGTTCAGCTGTGCCCCCTTGCAGAAGATCATCACAGCTAGGCTTGTTGACTGTTGATACCCCATTACAGAAGAACAGACAGGGAGGATCATAAGACTTTCACCTCCCAACCTGTTGTGACCAATTCTGCCCTAATTGCATGTGGCCTCAGAGAAGGGCTAGAGAAGAGCCAGGGAAGACTAGGAGAAAGGGAGAAAGTGTGGTTCCATCTGTATAGCTATGGGGAAGCCATCACCCATGCTGGATGAGGACCTTGTGGTGTCACTTTGAATGGGAAGTACCCATACTCATGTAAATAACCCTCATCTATGTTCTGTAAGTAAGCTCAATAAATTTACTTATTCAAAATGAAAAAAAAAAAAAAAAGAGAGAGAGAGAGAGGAATCCCCCACACCCAGCCGTTCGTGCTGGCCTGGGAGGACACAGAGTGAAGGCAGCTGGATACAAGCCAAGAACACAATAGTCACTAGAAACCAACCATGCTGACACCCAGATCTCCAGAACTGCAAGAGAACTGATTTCTGTGGTGTAAGTCCTGCAGCCATGGTATTTTGTTACGTCAGCCTGAGCAGACTAGTACACAAAGGCACTGCCCTCCGTCACAAGTGCTGTGTCTTGATGGGCAGAGCTGTGTACCACCTGTGCTTAAGAGTTGCCTCTGCCTTCAGGGCTGATGGTTAGCCCTCTGGCACTGGACTATACTATATAAAGCTAAAGCCCTAAGGACTCCCTATATGAATCTGGACCAAGAATGAACCCTAGGTTTATAATGTACATGTAAATTAGAAGTAGTAGGAAACTAGAAGTTGTAATGCTTGTAGAAATTCAGATTAACCCATGACTCCTAGTCGTGTTCTATGCTGTCATATCATTGTGAACTAAGTTTTAGTTGTTCCTTATTTTGTTTTACATAAAATGTACGGTGTCCTGCAGCCTGGGTTTTCCATGGAAGGTTAAAGATTTGTGAGAGATTTTGTCAACCATACTGAATTTAGGGTTTATAGACTGTCCAAAAATTCTTGAGGACAGTTCTGAGATTCTCTCTTGAATTCCAGTGGGGTGGGAGGTGGGGCTATAGGAGGGTGCCAGTGGTGAAAGGGGTATAAAGATGATTAAGATGTTCTGTATGAAGTACATTAAAAATTCAATAAAAAGTTTACCAAAAAAAGATTGTGATTCCTGTAAGAAACTACTCATCAGCTGGGTGTGCTGGAAAAGGCAGGCAAGGTGGCAGGTCTCTGTGAGACTAAGGCCAGCCTGGTCTACCGGTCTAGAAAGTGAGTTCTAAACCTGTAGCTGTGGCTACAGGGAGACCCTGTCTAAAAATAAATAAGGAAAAAAGAAGAAACTAGAAACTACTCATTATCTCTCAAAAGAATAAGAATCACAGGGTTCAGTGGTTTCCCCCAAATATCTGTGAATAAACCTAGTTGCCTACATAAAAGTCACTGGAAATGATTGCTTAAGATCCAGACAGGTAAGCTTCATTTCAGACATCTCAGTAAAAATAACAATGGCTAATATAGAGTATTTACATTGTAATTTACATTGTATTGACACTGTTCTAAGTACTAGCATTTACTCCTTTAATCTGTTAAAAAAAAAAATCCTGCAAAGTAAACATTATCATCATCACCATCTACCAATGAGGAAACTGGTACAAACAGGGTATTGATCTTCCCCAAAGTCACAAGGCCAGTCAAAGGCAGGGATGGATTTGAACATCGCTGTCTAGCTGCAGAGACTACACGTTTAAACCTCTCTGCTAGGTTCTTTCTGTGTTGTAACAAGTTTTCTAGGTATCCCCTTGTGCTGTAAGGCTTGGAAACCCTGACCACCCTCTCTGAGGTATGAATGAATCTCCTTTTACAACTATTACCTGGTGGGTTGAACTAGGGTTGGACACCTCAGACAGCCTATTCTTTTTCTTTTTTAAAAAATAATTTCAGGCACTCACTTTTGCATTTTTACTCTGCGACCACCAATTCTAATCCTGAGAAGAAATACACTAAGATGGAAAGAGCACAGACTTGGGGGTAAATAAGGTGGCATGCTAGAGGTGGCTCATTCTGGCTTGAAAGCTGTTTGTGTGCATTTCTTCTCAACCCTGTGTTTAATGACATCATCTTTGGAGATGGAAGTACTGACACCACAGAAATCTTCGAACACTAGAAACCAGGGCTTTTTTTTATCCCAAGCCAGCAAGCAGCTGAACATTTACCAGCATGCCTCTGGATTTGTGACATAAGCCTCATTTCAGCTATCTGCTGGCTACATTGTGTCAGGCACATCTTTAAAATTCTCTAAATCCCCTTTCTTCTCATTTGTAAAAATGGAAGAACAGAGCCAATGAGATGGCTCAGCATGTAAAGACACTTGGTGCACAAGCCCGGTGACATGAGTTCCATCAGTGGAACCCACGTAAAGGAGACAGAAGGGAACATACTTCGCAAAGCTGTCCTCTGAGTTCCAAATGCACACCATGGGACACGTGCCCACTTACATCATGCACACACACACACACACACACACACATACACATGCGCACACCCGTGATCTGCCATGACTATTCTAATAAAGATTTTAGAGTAAAATAACAGATCATACTTTCCTTAGGTGTGGACAACACTTGGGGTCACTTGAAAAGAGTGTGCTCATCTGCCTATCCATCTATCCATTCATTCACTCAACAGATATTAATTGAGCACCTATTGTGGACCACATATACTAAAACCCTACCTCATGGAGCAATTATTCTCATGGGAAAGAAGGACAAAAATAGGAAAGTAAAAGGTTAATTTACTGATAAGTTAAATTTAAAAAAAAAAAATGTAATGAGCCAGGTGTGATGGTGCAGGTTTATAATATCACCACTTGGGAGTTGTGATGGCTAATCCTGGGTGTCAACTTGACTGGATCTAGGATTAACTGAAATGAGAGAGATCTTCTTAATTGGATCTTCTGAAGCTGGAAGACACACCCTAAGTGTGGGTGTTATCTTCTGATGGCAGTCCATATCAAAGGCCATGGCAGAGGAGAACGGTTGTTTTTGCTTTTTGCTGCTTGCCTTCTCTCTCTCTCGCTGGTGAGTTCATCTTGCTGCTGTAGACTGAAGACTAGCTGATCTTAGGAATTCAACAGACCTTCAGCACCAGATCGGGACTACTGAGACATCCAGCCTTGTGGACTGAGTGACTACAGAGTCTCAGCCTCTCCAGTGTGGTGCAGCCACTGTTGGACTACTCCGACTCTATTTTGTGAGCTAAGTGGATAAATCCTTATACATATATATTCAGTCTACCAGTTCTGTTTCTTTGAAGAACCCTGACTAATGCAGGAGTCAAAGGCTGGAGGAGTGTGAGTTCAATGCTAGCCTGAATTATGAGACTCTCAAAAAAAAAATGAGAAACTGAGGTAGGAAAAGGTAAAAAATAAGATGGATAGGGACTCCTATTAAATTTTGTCTCTTTGAAAAGATGAAATTTGAGATGAGTGAGAGAAAAGGTATTGCTCGTGTTGAAATCTCTATAAGAGCATTAGCATATTCTAGAAAGGGCCTGAGTGCAAGAGTAAGGCTGATATAGAATAGAAAATAGCCAGCGTTGCGAGCTAAGGAGAATTGGAGGAAGAGTAATAGAAAATGAAATCAGAGAGGTAGGCAGGGATCATAGCATTAGGGAGCCTACTTTTTAAGTTCATTGAAAAGATACCTTACAGTGTAAATATATGTATTATTATTATTTTCATTCTTGACAAAATGCCTGGCAAAAGCAATTCAAGGAAGGAAGGGTTTATTTTGACTCACAGTTTGAGGGTCCATCATGGCAGGGAAGGCATGGCAGTAAGAGCAGTTTTAGCTGGGTAACAGGACCCATGCAGGCCTTCTTGATTCACCAGGCTTACGCTGCACAGATCCCTGTCCTCCAGTGGGAAGCAGACATCACAATCATTCCAGAGCTGGGCATGGTGACGAATGCTTTAGTCCTAGCACAAAGGCGGTGGCAAGCAGATAGATCTCTGTGAGATGAAGGCCTACATAGCAAGTTCCAGGCCAGCTGGGGCGACACCAGAAAGTTCTCCTTTAGTGGTGACCTCATTCCCTTCTCACCTCTAAGGCCCCTCAGTGAAAAGCTGCCAAGAAAATTCTGAATTTAAAAATAAGTCCACGGACTGGAGAGATGGCTCAGCTGTTAAGAGCATTGACCTCTCTTGCATAGGACCGAGGTTCAATTCCCAGCACCCACATGGTGACTAACAACTGTTAAGGTTCAGATAGCCCTGCCCCCTCACCAACAGGATCCCAAGGACTTCTCATCCTCCTGAGAAAAGGGAACCTAGCTGATAAGCACCTTGGTCTTTGAAGTCAAGAGAAGCAGACTTTTCTCCACTGTTTGGCCAACACAGCAGGCTTCCCCTTTGATCTCTAAAGAGGACAGGTTTTAACAGTCCTGCTCTCCCACTCCCCCCCCCAACTTTAAAAAAAAATACATCTTCCCGCCTTCTGCACGAAGCAGAAGCCTCCCCTTTTAAAAGACCCCAGCTCAAAACCCGGGCAGACATTTTCCCTGCCTGGAAGGGAATCTGTCCCATGTGTCCCTTTGCTAATAAACCCTATTTTGATGGAGTTTTAGCTGTGCCTCGGTGACTCATCATCCATTCACTTGTTCTCCGCCAACTTTTTACCTATCAACAACCATCTGTAACTCCAGTTCCAGGGGATCAGACACCCTTTTCTGACCTCTGTGGCATTGCATGACATGGGTACACTTACATACATGCAGACAGTATACTCATACACATAAATAAGTAAAAATAATAAAATATTAAAAAAATAAGTCCAACTATCTTTCTTCACATGATTAATGCCATGATATATTCTTGAAGTGTTGGAAATTTGGAGAAGGTGCACTTGATTTCACTTCTATTTAATCCACTTACATTATATTGCATGTTTTCATATTTGATGTTCATTAAAGCTTATTTTAGATATTATAATAGTTAGGTTTCCTGTGCTGTAATAAAATACTCTGACCAAAGTCAACTTGGAGAGGAAAGGTTTTATGACTTCCTACTTTTCCAAGTAACAGCCCATCACTGAGAGAAGTCAGGGCCACGACTCAGGGCAGGAACCTGGAGGCAGGAGCGGAAGCACAGAATATGGAAGAAACGCTGCTTACTGGCCCACTCCCCTGGCCTGTGCTTCCTTACACAGCCCACACCCACCAGTCCAGGAGTGATACCACCCACAGTGATCTGGACCCTTGCACTTCACTCAACAATCAAGAAGATGCTTCACATTTATTCCCACAGGCCAATCCATAGAGATAATTCCCTAATTGAGGTTTCCTCTACCCAGGTGAGTCAAGTCAACAACTAAAGTTACCCAGCACAATATGATATTATGCTATGTGTTAAGGGACATTTTAGGTTCATTTAAATATTAAACTTTGATGAAAATAATTTTTAAAAAATGAAGCAGAGGGAAATACACAGTACTCAGCTTATTTTCTCCTTTTTTCTGTTTTATTCAGTATAAGATTCCAGCCCATGAGATGGCACTGCCCACCTGCAGGATAGGGCTTCACTCTTCAGTTAAACCTCATTGGAAATGCCATCACAGATATGTCAGACATACATTTCCTAGGAGATTTAAATCCAATAAAATTTAAAATGAAGTTGAACCATCATAATATGGAAGATGAATTGTGAGGGGTATACCCTGGTTTTAACAAAGATCAAAAGGCCCTGTATAGAGCTTTCTTATTCAAGGCAGTTGAACCTGAGAGATAAATGTTGTATGCATTATTCAGTCCCGTCATTCAGAAAGTTCTGTCCTTCTGCCTTTTTGTCATTTGTGATTTTATTATGCATGTTTTCAAAGTTCTCCTTTTTTTATGATACAAATATTGCCTCAGAAGGTGGGGCTGAATATTATAAGTACCAGTGACGACCAAAAGAACAAAAACCAAGGTTAGCTATCATAGCCTGAAGGACAACCAGATGAGTGACAAAGACCATCTCCCTCACTGCATGGTGTCAGCAGATCTGATTTTGTTAGGCCACAGATTCATACCTGGGAGTCTTTAATCACCAGTCTCAGTCTCTCTTCTCCCTGCTTCATTTCCCTCATGTTACCAGACTAAGATCCAGGATGCTCACTACTCAGAAGCCAGTATTTGGGTGATGAGAATTAGTAGGGGGAAATCAAGTTTATTCAGGAATGACATCTAGAGAAGATGAATGCTCTTTCATCCTCGAAGCTCCATCATGGGGAATGTAGAGCAGGGTAGGAAGGCTACATGCTGAGTGGACTGTTCATCATCCAGGACATATGTCCATCTCCTTTTCCTTCTTCTCTAGACATCACAATGGACTTCAACCTCCTGAAGCTAGTACCTCTATTTCATTTTTGACAGGCATACTGCTTTTTTGAAACTTAAACCTCACAGCAATTTACACACTTTGTGTTAGTTGATACACAGGGCTAAAGATAGTAGACTGCAGAGACCAGTGAAGCTTCTGAGAACAAGTGACTATTCCTGTGGTGGGGAAGCCCATTGCTCAGCCCTAGAAGGGCATGTATATCACACTCCAAAGCTTGGGGAACATCATGGAAGAGGAGGCAGAAAGAATGTAAGAGCTGGAGGAAGAGGTAGATGAAGTGTTATGTAGAAACTGATATGGCCCGTCCTAGAGGAAGACTCATTAAGGAAGAAGTTGTAAATTAAAATATTTCATCCTGAGGGAGGCTCATTAAGACTCAGGAAGTAAATAACTCACAAGTCTCAGGAAAGTTCTGAAAGTTACCAGATTTTCAAGGCCCTTCCCTCCCCAGGATTATAAAAGCAGTTAAAGACTTCCGAGCAGGGAAACTCTCCCACAGATTGAGCTGCCCCCAAGACTTCAGGGATCTCCAGGGTTCCACCTTTTATTACTCAACACCCATGTTCGGGTGGGCTTTGAGTACTGCAGCTGCCTTTGTGTCACCCCTGCTCCTGCAAGTAACCCCTCACCTGTACTCCTGCAACTAACTCCAATAAATGTATTGGTTCACTAAGTTGAACTTGGTAGTATGTTAACTTTGATCTGTCAATGGTTCCCTATCTGGGGGTGAGCTGGCATTTATTTACATCTCTCCAGGAATAATGTCACACAATGGCAGGTGCTATGTACCAGCACTTTTTGGACTTTCTCCCTCAGCTCACTAGCCCACCCCTATTCTTGAGGGTGCTTTTCTCTTTCTTAACTTGTCTCTTTCCATGACCCCCTGGACATCTTCGTTCTTTTTCTGAAGCCTCCCCCTCACCACATAGCTACCTGCTGACCTCCACTGCTGAACCTGCCTGCTTTCTTGGACCCTGACTTGAAAAGCATGATTTTCTTTCTTTCTCTTCATCTCTACCCTCCTGGCATCTGCCAAGATTTACAGCTTCTTTGCCCTGTTGTTTTTCTCTTAAACTCTTAACAAAATGGTCCTCAAGTGATCTTTTGAATCCATTCTTAAATTATTTTATTAACAAGGCTAAGAACCCACAAAAAGAATCCCAAAATTCCCCAGTAACAATCCATCCTGGCAGTTGGTTTTCCTGCCTGCCTGCTTCTCCTTTGAGAATTAGCCCTCTGTCTTCTTCCTGTGGCCCCAAGTCTTTGTGCTTTATACAGAATCAAGTCTTTCTTTTTGTATCCTTTTGTCAAATCTCCCAACCTCCACAGAAAACAAGGAAGATCAAAAGCTCAACAAGGAAGATAAGGACAACAGTCTTGTTCATGACATCAGTCCAGCAATGTGGTCCTGTCACCAGCTCATAAGCCTGATTTCATTGCCCAGATTTCCAATTAGTATCTGCTCTGGACTTCCAAGCTTTTATCCTTATCAGTTGGGATACCCCAGTTACTTCAAGTTAGAGCTTCCTCAAGTAAGCTTGAAGTGTCTTGCCTTCCTCACTGCACTTTTCCTCCTGGTATCTGTTCTCTGAACATTAACCCAGTTGCTAACTCTGAACGCCATTTATTCTTCTTGCTTATTCATATTGGTGGAAGTATCAGAGGAGTAAAACTATCATGTGAAAGTTTTTAATTGAAGGTCATGTTAAAGTGTATAAAATGTGGTTAACCTTTGATATGCTGATCCTATAAATGATAATGAAGGCTGCAAGCACAAGTTAAAATACTCTGGGGTCACAGGCCAGTCACTGCTTCTGTGAAACTTCAAACTATTCTGGAATGTTCATATATGAAAGCGCTGGAGAGTTCAGCTGCTTCTTGCACTGAAGAGGACTGAGGGCAGAGTTTCAGCTTACATTGTAGATTGGTGCTGTAATACTGCCAATTTTCAGAAAACACAGCTGTCTACTTGCTGTTGACTATGTTTGTGAGCTGAAGAGAAGCAGGCATAACTGGTACTGTTTTGTCAACACCAACCTAGAGGTAAAAATATTACTCAAACCCAACAGCTCATTGGACTCAATCACCCTTTCTTCCTGATGACGCATCTGGGAAACTTTAACTACCATGTTGTGGTTTGAATATAGAATGTCCCTCACAGGATCATTATGGGGAATGTTTGGTCCTCAGCGGGTGGCACTATTTTGGGAGGCTGTGGAAACTTTAGGAGATGGAACTTAGCTGGAATAAATAGGATCATGGGCCATGTCTGTAGGAACTGTATCTTGTCCTAAGCTCCTCTCCCTCTGTGCTTCCTGACCACCACCACCATGATGTGAACTCCTGTACTTTGCCATGCCTTCCCTGCCATGATGGACTGAAGTCATGAGCCAAATACTGCCTTTTAAGTTGTTTCTTTCACCTGTTTTGGTTCTTTTTTTGGTCTTTTTGAGACAGGTCTCCCTGTAGCCTCAGCTGGCCCGGAACTTGCTGTGTAGAACAGGCTGGTCTTGAACTCACAGAGATTCGCTGGCCTGTGCCTCCCAAGGGTTAAAGGCATACACTACCATGCCCAGCCTATATATATAATTCTTGTACCTGCTTGGTGGTAATAATCCAAACTTGGAAGAAGACAATTAAAAAAGCATTTTATATGATACAATAATGCTTTTATTCTTGGAACTTTTAAAAAATGCATTGAAGTATGAACAAGTAGGTAGAACCACCATGTATCCCAGCACCTTGCCATAACCACTGCTAACATCTTTACGCTCTATACTAGTAGTTTGAAAATGATGTTGTAAGGCTTGGGATGCAGTTCAGGGGTAGAACATTTGCCTAGCATGAGCAAGGAACTGGGCTCAATCTCCAGTACTCCAAAAATTAAAAAATAAATAAGTAAATAAAATAAATTAGCATGTAATATATTTATGATAAAATAACATTTGGGGGAAATAGTAGTAAAAATAATAACCATAGCTGGGGCGTGGTGGCACACGCCTTTAATTCCAGCACTCAGGAGGCAGAGGCAGGCAGATCTCTGTGAGTTCAAGGTTGGCCTGGTCTACATAGTGAGTTCCAGGACAGCTGGGGCTACAAGGAGACCCTGTCTCAAAAAAGACAAAAATATAATAATAATAACCAATGTTTATTGAACACTTATTATGTGTCAGCTACTTTAATATGTACCAGCCCCTGGATATACTGAGACTCCAGAAGAGGCTCACCTCTAGGATCCTCCATTATGAAAAAAAGCAGGTCTGGTGGGACCCCCAACAATATCAATGAAACCTCCAGCACTAATTCCTGTCATTAGATCCAGATGCTGATCAACAACTTAACAAGACTGTCTGAGGAGGAAGAAACCAAGAACATAGGATCCTTAGTAATTAATCAAGTCAGCCCATTACAGCAGGGCCTGTTGTAGGTGATACCACACAGCAGAGACTAAGGAAAAATTTCTGAATATGGAAGGAAATAAAGAGAGACAACAGTCATACCTACTTATAAACTGAGGTAAGGAACATCTCTGAGATACTTTATACCGCCACCATTTTAAAATTCACATCTCCTGGACTAGACTAATCTTCCATTAATGATTGTAATGATCATTTCACTGGCCTCTGACAGCATTTGGTCTAGTATCCTTTGACTCATTTTCTATCTACAGTAGCCAGATCCTCCTTGTAAAGCAAATTTTGACCTCATTTCTTATGCTAATGGACAAACTCATTGGCCCACTAGGCCCTGTCAGTCCCATTCCAAGCTTCCCATGGGTTTCAACCCCCTTCTTCATCCCTACAGCCTCTATGAAGCTCTTTACCTGTCTTCCTTCCCATAATTCTTCCTCTTCTTTTTCTGTTTGGAGGTTTTCTCAGGAGCCTTTCTCAACTTCCCTGAGTAGACCATAGTCCTTCCCAGTGATGAGTAGACCACAGTCCTTCCCAGCCCTGTACACTGCTCCTGACACAGTCTCAGTTTTATATTTCTGTCTTTAATCTTTATCTCTCTGACTAGACTGTGAGCCCCGTGAGAGCAGGCTCCCTGTTCCCATGCTACATCCTCAAGGCCTAGATGGAAGCCAGCACAGAGTAGGCACCAAAGTGTGAATAAATGAATGACTAAATGAATCTCTCCTGGAATGTTTACTAACTGCTATTTAAAAATTAGATTCTTATTTACATTACTGTACAATTGTTGTGATGATAGTAACAATGTTATTAAGGAAAAACAGCCTTGAAACAGTAAGCACTGAGTTGATTTTATAGTCCAACAGAGAACAGAAAGCTGAGAACCAACAGGGAAAAATTCAGCTCTGGAATGGAACCCCAGGGAAGGGAAGTGATTCAGGGTTTTAAGACAAAATTCATAAATGGTCCATAGTCTAACAGGCTTCCCAATAGAATCCAGATAGAAGGTTGAGTCACAGACTGCAGACAGTGACCATTTCACTATCACATGCTTTTCCACTGGTTCTGAGAAAAATTGTTCAGTTCTTTCTCCTGCAGTCTTTACTGCTTACTCTTTTGTCAGGGTTTTACAAACCCTCACTTTAAGGATTCACCCATAAAAATAATGCTTTCTTATTTTTACCTGTTTGGAACATTGATTTGCACCCATCTAAAAAAATGGGGGCCGATAAATAATATCCTCTAAGGAATCTCATGAAGATTATTAAGATAATTCAGTGAAGAAAGATGTAAATATATGGTATGCCTCATAAAGAACATGGAGGTGTTATTGAAACTGGTGTTAGTGTTTCAGTGATAAATTCTTTGAAGACTAGTGTGCCTCGTCCAACTAAGCTGCACTGTGTTATTAAAAATTACACCCATCTCTATATTGATTCTCTAAGCAAAACAGACATGATACAGAGAATATCCCTGAATAAGTTTTTGTTCATTATGTTAATTGAACTCAGGCTTTAGCATCATAAAATTGAAGGCCAAAATTATTCTGGAAAGTGAAATTTCTTAGGCAGTCACCTTGTGAGAGAAAGCCTTAGAACAATGGTACCAACAAAGCCAAGCACCAGCAGGATGCTGGGTTCTTTTCAGCAGCTTTGATTTCAAACAAGCTATGTCATCTTAGAAAGTTTTAAAATTTCTCTGAGTCTATATTTCCTTATGTTTTATAAAACAGCAGTGAAAATACAGGTTTGAGGGTCTCTTATCCAAAATGTCTGAGACCACAAGCTTTTCAGACTTCAGAGTTTGTGGATTTGGGGATATTTACAAGCACATGAGATATCTTGAGAGGGGACCCAAGTTTAACATGAAATGCATGTATGCTTCACATATACTTTATACACATAGCCTGAGATAATTATACTCAGTTTTGTTTGCTACTTGTATTGTTGCTATGACAGATGTCTGACATACACAGTTTAAAGGAGGAATTCTTTCTTTTGGCTCATAGTTCCAAGGTCCATAATTATGGACTGAGAGAAAAAGTCCATAATGGTAGGGGAGGGCAGAGCAGAGCAGAATTAGTCACATCCTGGTGGATAGGAAGCAGAGAGAGAAGATAGAAAGAAGCTCTGCAATTTACAAAATCAAGGATGTGCCTCCGGTGACATACCTCCTCCAGTTTGGCCCATATTCTCCTCCACCACCTCCCAACAGTGCCATCGTATTGTGAATCTACTGAGGGATTAATTCATTGATTAGGCCAGAGTATTTATGCTCTAATAGTCTCTAGACACACCCTCACAGACAAACACAGGGGAATGCTTCATGAATCTTGAATCTTTCAAGTAATTTTCAATCCAGTCAAGTTTACAAGATTAACCATCACAGTAACATTTTATTAACACTGTGTTTTCACCATGACTTGTCACATGATGTTAGGTGTGGAATTTTCCATTTGTGTTGTCATGTTGATACTCAAAACATTTCAGATTTTAAAGCATTTGACATTTTGGGTTTTTGTAATGCTCAACATTCTTAGCCTTGTTACTAGAAGATATTGTAAAAACTGAGAGAAAAGGTCCCATGGAAAACTACAAACTGCAGTATCAAGTGAGTAATGACTCTATGGACTGGATGCTTGTGTCACCCCTAAAATTCACATGTTGAAATTCTAACTCCCATTGTGATGATATTTAGAGATTAAACCCTTGGCATGTCAATCTACATGAGGTCATGGGGTTGAGATCTTTATAAAGGAACTGATGTCCTTTAAAGAAGAGACAGGGGCAAGCAAGATGGTTCAGTTCATCTGATAAGAGCATCTGCTGCCAAGCCTGATGGCCTCAGTTTGATCCCTGGGTCCCACATGGTGGAGAGATCTGACTTCTGCAAGTTATCCTCTGACCTCCACACGTGCACCGTGGCTTGCACAAATAAATAAGTAAATAAATAAATAAATAAATAAAATAAATGTTAAATTTTGTTTTCAAATAGACAATATACAGAAGAAAATTAATTTCCTCCCTGGTCTTGTGGATACAAGAAGATAGCTATCTATAGTCTGGGAGATGAACCCTCACCAGACTCTGGGTTAGCCAACTCCTTGATCTTGGATCTCAGCCTCCAGTCCTATAAGAAATGAATATTCATTGTTTAAACTATCCAGTCTATAGTAATTTTTTTCATAGTAACCTTCACTAAGACACATGTTCAGTTGTATATAGATATTAGTTTTATGTAAATGCTATCCCAAATGAAGTATTTTAAAGAAAAGTAGATATACAAGATTCAATGTGAAATAAATTGTCTAAAACAAATGACTGTTATTAGATCTAATCCAACATGAATATTGCTTGTTTGTTTGTTCATTTGAGGGTTTTGAGAAAGGGTCTTCCTAAGTACCTCCAGCTATTCTGGAACTCAATATGTAGACCAGGCTAGTCTTAAACTTATAACAATCCTCTTGTCTTTACCCCAAGTGCTGGAATTATAATATGTGCTACCACATCTGATGTGAATACTGATTTTAAAGGATAGGCAGGCTCATTTTTAATGAAAACTTATTTTTAATGATTAAATGTTCTAATCATTTTTTATATCAGTAAAAAATGATAAAGTTAGAGGCTGCACTACTATCCTCAGGCCTGTTGGGGTAAGTCTATAGCACAGCTCTCCGCGGGGCTCCCTAAGCCACATTCACCCTTCCATCCCCCCTCCCGTTCTATACTCCTAGTTTGGGCCCTGTGCCATTCCTAGTCTTGGGGCCCCAGACGCCTAGGGAACCAATACTGCTTCCTGACTCTTCTCACCCAGACCAACTCAGTCCCTTTCTTGGGCTCCAGGAGCACCGCTTCTGGTCCTGGCCCCGCCCTCCCCCCTCTCTGCTTCCCTGGGCCTGCACCACCGGCTAACTCTCCTAGCCTGCACTACTATCCTCAGACCTCTTGGGGTAAGTCTATAGTGCAGCCCTCCGCGCAGGGACTCCCTAAGCCACATTCACCCTTCCTTCCATTACCCCCCCACCCCCCACCCCTCCCCTCCCGTTCTATACTCCTAGTTTGGGCCCTGCGCCATTCCTAGTCTTAAGGCCCCAGATG